>NC_139511.1:57261387-57519269 GCF_008360975.1 Lichenostomus cassidix | reverse complement strand
AAAACCAAATGAAAAAATCTAACCAGATGAATGTTGCAAAGAAATTGGTGGATATTATTAAATATTAGTAGCTGTTTTCATTTGCAATGCAACTTTGCAGTCCAGCAAACTGGGTCATTTGAAAAGCAGCACTTTTTTTCTGGCATATGCTGTTTCTTGCTAGGTTAAACAGCACTGTTTGGATGAGGGGAGCATTGGAGGGTTATTTTGGCTTTACACATGTAGAAAAACAGTACACAATTAAAGCTGCCACCATATATACTTTGGAGCCAGGATGTTTCCCTTCTACTGTTACTCAATGAATGGCATTATTCAATATGTGTAATCCTTCAGAGATTAAGAATCATTAGCTAATAAGATATGCCTTAGTGCATCTGTAACATCTGCAGTTTCCTGGTCACAGAAATGCATTTGTCACAGTGAGCACAGGGAGGAAACAGGCAACCATTCCCCAGCTGAAAACCTTATGAAAGCAGAGACCTCTCAGAGGAGGCTGGGTCGGGAGGGAGACAGCTCTGCATGCTGCTTGCCCCCTTGCACAGAAAAGGCAGAGTTTATTTAAAAAAAAATCCTCAGAAACCCAGGACTTTAAAAGACAAAACCAGAAAAACCCAAATCCAGCAAAACCAAATACTTGTGGTTCTTCAAAGGAGCAGGCTCAAAAGAAACCGCCTTGAAAGCACAGGAGGCTGCTAGTCTCTTTGCTGCTCTCAGCATCCGTGTAAGTAACTCTCTCCACAATTATCAGCTGAGTCTATTTCACCACAACGGATTTAATTGTGCATTGACGCTGAGAGGGAGGGAGGGAGATGACAGGCAGCCTCAAGGAAGAGATTTATCCCGGCCTGTCAGGCAGTTTGATAAGGGATGTGGACTCTGCGATGTCTCACAATGGCTGTTTTATTTGTTTGCTTAATACTGGGCTGTTTCAGAAACGCACACAGCTGAGCTGACAGGAGATGCAAACAGAGCACACTCGTTTGGGAATTACGGGGGTGGCGGTACACAGGAAAATAGCCTCAGTCTTCTTCACAGGAAAGTCAGCTGATAAACTGATCTTAAGACAACGTATCTTCCTTCCTGTAAAATGCAATAACAGGCAGATCTTGTGACCTCGATGACCTTCTGCCGAGTTTACTCCTAACCAGGGAGGGAGCGGGGGAAGCTTTCCTTGGCAGGCGCTGCGCACTGCTCCTATGTGAATCATGTGGCTGTGCTTAAAGCGAGAGCCAACAATACCAGCATAGTGGGCCACATATCTTTCAAAGCAAGCGAGTTCACAAAGAAGTCCCCTGCTCGCGGAGATAAGCCGCAGCCGCCCTTTCATTAAACATCCGCTGTGTACTTCCCGTCGGAGCCGAGGGTTGGCCCAGGGGACGGCCGGCTGACGAGAGCCAGCAGACACTCTCACGGCTTCTCGTTTCGCTATTTAGGACAGATTTTCCCTGCAGCACTCGGCAGGCGGCAAACAGAAACACACCATTTATGTCACCCTATTAAATACACACAGCTTTTGCAGCCCTGCATCATGCTGCAGCCTTTCTCGTCCCTCTCTTGGCTCTGTGCAACAGAGTAAACATCATAAAGAACATAAAAAGGAGTTTTCCTGAATTTTCCCTGACCTTCCCTGGCAACAGAAAGCTTTAACGGGGTGAGGTTTTTTTTCCCCTCGAGAAAACATGCCTCCCGCCCTCCTTCCTCCTCAAATAAATTTGGCAAAACCCCAGTCTTGTGCTTGAGGGTCATGCTCAGGGGTGCTTCCAGGAAACTCCATTCAGAGGAGTTAATGCAGCAGCTCACTTGCCTGCTTTGAATCATACTGTGTCTGTGCTCACTTTTCCTCCCCTCGAATTATGTTTGCATTGTAGCACCCACACTGTTACAGCTCACTCCTGCTGTACACGTTGACAGTGCTAAGCAAGCATCAGGCCAGGCTTTCCCCTGCCTTGCACCACAGATGGGCCTTTCCATATTTGTAGTGTAAAACACAAATCCATCTCAGATTTATTGGTATTGCGTTCCCACCCTATTGCTTCTAAAAGCCACATACCCTTCTCTAAACGATCCAAGATTATTTCCACTTAGTTATTTCAGCATTTACAGCTGTTAAAGTTTATGCTGGTACAGAACCAAGAGCCTAGGGCAGGACCTAATTTTATGAGATGCTATATGTGAGTCCTGACTCAGGACCTTACAAGCCAAAAAGAACTAGAGGAGACAAGCAAATCAGGATTGGGTTCAGGCAGGATGCATGCACTCTAAATAGTGTGCATATATGTCTTATGTCAATGTAATGTCTTAAGTTGGTATACAATTGTCCTTATTGCTATGATGAGGAAAATGAAGTTTAAATTAAAGTGGCTAATTATTTTCCAGGGGAGGCACTTTGTCAGAGGTGCCATTGGGGCTATACAGTGATTCAAAACAGGATCAAAATTTTCCGTGAGGTCTGTAGTTGACTTATTGTCCCAAGAGACGATAAATAACAATATTTAAACCCCAGTAAGACTGTCTGTGGCTTTGCAGGGAGCTGAGAGCTACTGCCACCAGAAATGGTTCTAGTTCCCGCTGCCAGGGGATGCATTTGGTGGCAGAGGTTTGTGGACCTTAGGCCGAGTTGTGATCCTTTTAAGCAGATTTGTATTAAACAGGAAGGCCAATATTTTTGATCACAGCTAATGACACCTCTTTCTGGGATGTCCTGTTTGAGGGTGATCTGCTTGTAAAGGACATGGGTGTACAAGCTGCTTGCTGACAAGCTGATTCCCACCCCCTTCCTTCTCTGGTTCCCTGGGCTGAGACTTGGCACCCATTACCTGGCATTTGGTGCCCACGTGGCATCGTCCAAGTCAGACACAGTAAGAGGCAAAGTTCAAGGCGTAATTGTCACCCCCTCTTGCTTTTTCACCTGAGATACTAGATGCAATCTGCATTTTGTGGCCAGCCAGCAGTTGCTGGCCCATCTGCAAGTCCTGTTCACTACTTGGAAATTGTCCTAGATGTAAAATATAGCTTTAAATGGGGAAATAAACATATTGCAAATTCTACAAACACTGCTGGCTATTGAGTAGCATGCCCCGCAGCAGTGGAAGCTGAGGTTCAAAAAAGCGGAGTTCAAAAGCTGAGGAGGAGGAAGGCACTCCCTCCCCCTTCTGCAGTACAGTTCAACTCATGCAAACACAGAACCAGCATGTCTGACCCCAGGAGGCTGCTGTGCAACCAAAGGGTTGTTTTGGCAAAACTTAATGTGGATTTTCTGCATGAAGTCTGAAAGTCACCTGATCTGTCCAATGTGGGTCAAGTGCATGGCAGAGAACGTGCTAACAACCAATCTGTAAAAATGACTGCAGGGCTGTGCCTGATCCTGTACTCTGGTATCTGAGGTTTGCCAGAATGTAATCTAAAATGGATGCATTACTGATACAAAAAAGCATGTTGCAAAAAAATCACCAAAACTTTGCCCTAAAATTCAATTCACCTGGTGCAAATGCTTAGCATTTTGCATTACTCAGCTCTGAAATCATCCACATTTTCTAATCTTTGAACACAGTGAGTTTCATCTAAGATTACAGTTCTATATAGAGTGGAGAGCAGGCAAATTACAACTCATAAAAGTTTTGCTGAATGCATGTCTAGTTTGAGACAGTACTGTTATCCATAAAGTAAAGAGGCATAAGAAGAACAATAAAAGACTTTTTATTAGTACCAAAATAGAAAAAGAGGGAGAAGAGAGGGAGTCTTCTCCCCACCTTCTTAATTCATCATAGCTGGGAAGGTTAGAGCCTGAATCTTTAACCACCATAAAATTTCCATATGAAAGGAACACAATCATTTGAGACAGTTCCATCTTCCTGTTTGTTTCCTCAACAGTAATATAATTACTAACATGGCCCAAGAACACGTTTTGAGGAAAAAGCATAAACATATTGGTGGGTAATATTTGTATAGACTTGTCATTTATTGGAACAGTGTGCCCCTGTATGAGTAGAAGACAGCTCTAATCTCTCTTGGTGACTCCCACTTACTCACCTGGGCCAGGTCTATGGGAATGTTTTATGAAATAATACATGAAATAGCATGAAAGGGAAAGGTACACAGATTTTGTGAGCTGTTTGTTAGCTGGTCAAGTCTAGCCTTTAGGGTGAAACATCAGTTTATGCAATGCTACACAATACTACAATGTGTAGTAGCCACAAACTCTGCACAGGGCTGAGTTGGGTTCTGCTACAACCTGTGTGGTGTAGGGGAACACATATCACTTCAGTGCATCTGATAGCCTCAGCTGTAAGGGAAGATGGCACTTCCTCTTCCTGAGTCTTTATTCAGAGTGTATTTGCTCCGTGAGAGGGGCTCTGCAGCTGTTTGCTGCACATTTTCTGGGGCCCAGCTTGAATTGTCTGCCTCAGCTGCACTGCCTTGAGATGGTACTTTAATACCAACACTTTGGTGGGAACAGCAGCTCTCCCACCTCAGAAATGGGGTGTGCAGGTGTAAGTTCTTCCTTCAGATCTCCTCTGAAAGGGAATGAATTGGAGCAATTATATCAAGTCTTCCTGCTTCTCTTTCTAGCATGTACCCTCTCTCTCGACTGCGGATCATTAGACACTCCAGACATCTTATACAGCCCCTGTATCGCAGCACTCATGAGGTCTCTCATCCAGCTAACAAGCAAATTACCCATGACAGTCCTGGCCAAACTCCTGATAAAGGTTCTGAAACACAATGACACCCTCACTCTTTCTTTCTCTCTTGTAAAATCAATCAGACTTACACTTTAAATAGGCAAGTGGCCTAAAAGAGAAATTTTCCCAGACTGTCAGGATCCTGGGAAGGGGAGCTGAGGAGGCTCTTTCTGCTCATCATTTATTGTCGAAAAAAGGTGGGTTATATTGGAATTATAAATCTTCAAATGGAGAGAAATATTTGTAAATAGTCCATAAATGACTGGCAGTCTCTTTACCCTCCTGGCTGTATTTCACATCCAACATTTTCTTAAGTCAGACCTTTCTGATTTTGCTAAGGTGACAAGTCATAGTTAGTGTGTGTTAAACTCAGTTAGAGGAGTATGTGAGATGACTGATATAATTGAGCATCATGCTTTGGGGGGGCCTGGGGAATTAAAAAAAGCTCTCACAGTTTGCAGAAACCCATAGCTAACTGGGCCACAGATTAAAAAGTGGCTAGTAACCCTATACGGTTGCAATAAGTGATAATGTGTCAAATTTGTAGGATATTAGTTAGCATGGCATAAATTGTACATTGTGCCTGCCTCCAGATCCTAGTTCTGAAAAGTTCCCCCAGTTCTGTAGTATTGCACAGAGGTTTGTCAGCAAAGGTTCAGCTACTTCAAGAGCTTTACAAAAATGATAATGTTTTGCAGGTAAATTATCGTTGTCTGTTCTGTTATTCAATGTCTTTTCCAGAGTTTGCTCATTAATGTCAATTTGCAAAATGTTTGCTAGAGGCTCCTCACTCAGTGGTGCAAATTAAATGAGGTTTGTCTATAGAGGTTAATTGATTTTTAGTCAGAACTGCCAATACAAGACATTTGAGGATATTGAGCCAGGCCCCCATTTTGTGTGACTGAAACATAACAAGCTCCCCCTGCCCACCCATCCCCCCACCAACCTCCTGCTTCTTTTTATGTGCCTTTTGGGTTCTGAAACTTCTGGGGTCACGTTTTCAAGCCTCTCTTCACAACAATGTGATGCTCTTGCAGAAAAGACAAATGTCACTCTGAGATATATTAGCAGGGGTGCTGGGTATAAGACAAGAGAGGTAATTATTCTGCTCTACTTGGCACTGGTGCAGTCTCAGCTGAAGTATTGCATCCAGATTTGGGCACTGCATTTTATGATAACTGCAACAAGATGATAAGGGGTTTAGAAAACATGAACCTCTGAGAAAGGTTAAGAGAACTGGGATTGTTTAGTCTAGGAAGTAGAGACAGAAGGAAGATGTTAACACTTTGCAAACACATAAAATTTATTTCAAAGAAGGCAGAAATCAGTTTTTTCCTTTTTCGCGGAGGATAAGACATGAAGTCACAGAGTCATAGAATTGTTTAGATTGTAAAAGACCTCTAAGATCATTGATTTCAACCATTAACCCAGCAGTGCCAAGTCTACCACTTAAGCATGTGACAAGTGCCACATCTACACGCCTTTTAAATGCCTCCAGGGATGTGACTCTACCACATTGCTGGACAGCTGGTCCAATGTTTGACAACCTTTTGATGAAGAGATCTTTCTAAATATCCAATCTAAACATCTCCTGGTGCAGCTTAAAGCCATTGCCTTGTGTCCTGGAAGAGGAGGCAAACCCCCACCTGGCCACAACCTCCTCTCAGGCAGTTTAGAGAGTGATAAGGTCTCCCCTGAGCCTCCTTTTCTCCAGGCTAAACACCCCCAGCTCCCTCAGCTGCTCCTCACAGCACTTGTACTCCAGACCCTTCCACAGCTCCATTGCCCTTCTCTGGACTCACTGCAGCACCTCAATGTCTTTCTTGCAGTGAGGAGCCCAGAGCTGGACACAGCACTCGAGGTGTGGCCTCACCAGTGCCCAGTACAGGGGGACAATCCCTGCCCTGCTCCTGCTGGCCACACCATTGCTGATCCAGGCCAGGATGCCACTGGCCTTCTTGGCCACCTGGGCACACCCTGGCTCATGTTCAGCTGCTGTCACCAGCACCTTCTGTACTGTTGCAAACACTAGCTGTGAGAGGAAGTTGTCTTCCACACACTCCAGGAACTTCCTAGGCTGTTTCTTCTCTGCTGTAGTGAATTTCCAGCGGACATGTGGTAAGTTGAAGCCCCGACAAGAACAAGGGCCAGTGGTCATGAGACTTCTCCCGGATGTTTATAGAATATTTCATCTCCCATCTTCAAGTAATTGCCTAAATTACTACTTAAATTTAGAGCAAACCTTAGTAAAGAGAGTCTGTTTGCAAATGCATTGTAACACTGGAATGAGCTTTTCAGAAGCATGGAGTTCTCCTGTACAGGAATTTTTTAAGAGCTCATGAGGCAAACATCTGGGAGACATCATGCAGTCTGTGGTGCAGTTCTGCTCCCCTGACCTGTGGGAATAACCTACTGATGTTTGCTCCAGTTCCCCATTTCTAGAATGTGGTGTTTCTAAGAGTATAGGCAAGAAACAAACAAGTGGAAAGAAAAGAAAGAAAGTAAGTTGGGACTACAACACAACTGTTGACCTCCAGGCCTTGGCTTTATGTGTGAAACTTTCAGTTCTGTGAGAATCATGGTAAAACCCCCCAAGTCCAAAATACTCTGGATGGCATGTTGTGATCATTAACTTGGACTTCAGACACAGACTACTGAATATCCCTTCTTGGATTTCTCACTGAGACCCATCATTTGTGAATGATTAAACACATATATTAGAAATATGTCCAGACTATCTCTAAAATACTCCACTGAATTGTTTTCTGTGCTTCTCAAAAGGCTAATCGTCTTAATGATCAGAAATCTGCATTTTATTCCTATATATCCAGCTTTATCTAACCTCTACTCAACCTCATTAAGGTTGCTTCTGCCAGCAGATGTTACTTGTATTTAGAGATTTAAAGAAGGTTAGGTTACCACATGGCCTGCTGATCAATAAGCTGAATAAAACTTGTGCAACTCTTCTGTCATGGTAAGACTGTTTTTCTATTTCTCTTAAGACTCTCAGTGTTCATGTGTGACCACCAAAGTTGGATACAAATATGTGCATAAAGCCATGACCACGAAAATGCAGCAATCAAAATAGGATGGTGTCATGTTATCAGATAGACACTTATACCTGTATGTGCCATAACTGCAAACTGAAATGTAAAAGCAAAAGACCCAATACAAGTAACTCATTAGTACAATGTTACTAACCATATCTTGCTGTTTTCTCTCTGTCTTACACATATGCACATATACATTCATTTTGGTTACAGACACCAGGTTGAAATAGTGTTTCCCCCTCATCAGACCGCACTGAAGAAAAATATGAACATTTGTTTATACCCATAATTAAGTGGTCCAATTTATAGATTTGCTGACTGTTTGCTCCTGCAAGTAAAGCAGGAACGGGTATCTGGGATTGCTGAAAATCAAAGTACTCAATTATATTTATAGTCATTGATTTGAGAGGTGAACTTTACAGACACTAAAGCTCTGTTACATATATCCTTTCAGGACAATGTAACAGTTCTAACCAGCCTGTTTTACTCAGAAGCTGTATTTCTCTTGTGCATTCAGACACCCAAACTAAAAGCTTTCTTTCATGTCCTTGTCAACAAATCCTAACCCAGAAAAACCCCTTTAATAAGGATCACAAGGCACTTTAGTGTCTTTGCTGATTAAGACCCTGGACAGAAGGTGAGGTGACTAACTAGGGCTATTGCTGCGAGTAATTTTCCTGCTGACACTTGTCCACTGTCTAGGAAATAAAATGAGACCACAGCATTTTAGCAAGTCTGGTAAGATGCTATTAGACAATCATGCCTTTCAGTATCTAGGATCAGCCCTTGCCAGATTTGAACTAATTATCTAGAGTTGGAGTTAGGCAGGTACTTTGGAATGGGTTTTGTCAAGGTGGGCTTTTTTAACCTGATCCTTGGTTTCTTATCTGAATTAACTAGTTTTAACTGAATGGCAGATAATCTGCAAGCATGTTAAATGAAAGGAAATGTTTTGTTGGATGTATTATTAATGCAGTACATTTCTTTGCTTTGCTGGATAAACATAACTTTTAGAATCAATTCCTGCTTCTATAAACACATTCAATTGTGTACTCAGTTTTGGCTTTGCACACATACTCTGTAGATGTAGCCCAGGCATCCTTTGCTCTGGGGAACATTTATTAGAGTTGATGTATTTGTTAGAGAGTTTGTATGACGCAAACATGAATGAGATGGAGTTGAAGGAATGAGAATTCACTTCAGAAATGCAAGAAAGGTGTCCACCACAGGAGCCATGTACAGCTACATGTTATTTTCAAAACCTCTACAAAAGACACTAAATCCTTCTGCTGAGCCTTCAGTCACTTCCACAAAACAAAGTTCTTAACTGTTGACTTCACTGTCAATGGCAGGTCCAAGTATTGAGTATCAGTCATTAAGTACTAGTTACACAGAAAATTTGGGCATGCCTCAAACTGTCAAGTCTACTTGTGCAAACTCAATATATCAATTGAGGTGAGAAGTGATTCACAGTCAGACAACTGCTGTTTCCTTTGTTTGGATCTGATTGGCAGCGCTAGATTATGCTGTGCAGTAACTGTCAAGGCGAGATAGGACAAGTATCAGCCCTTCATCCTTAAAATGTTTGATGAGAGCTTTCATGCTATAAACCTGTTTCATGCGTCTCTAGATTACTTCCTTTTAAATTAAATAGTAGTAATAAATTAATGTAAAGCCTTATACTTTTTAAAAAAAATATTTCAATTTAATTTAACAGTACTAATAGAAATACACCTGTCTGAGACCTACATTTCCCTGAACTTTTGCTGCTTGAATTCAGGGGCTGAGGTTCTCTCAATTGCTCTGTATTATGTCAAGTCCAACTCCAATGTCCAATAAACAAGGATCTTCAAGTGAAACCAATAACATGCTGGTGTCCTGACTAGCCACATGAACCGTGTACCGTAGACAGAAACAAGGCTAGTTAGGTATGAGTCACAAAGTAGAAAGTTTTGTAATTATTTACAGTGTGTTCATAGAAATTACTATAAAAGGACAGGGATGACATGAGGAAAAACTGAGCCTGAAGCCTTTTCTCCATTTACATTCATTTGAATCAGCCTGAAATCAATAGAATTCTGTCCAAAGGACAAGGTGTGCCATGTCAGGTGGTAATTACACCTTGGTGCTCTTTGTGTTATTTATACCTTTAAGTATGTATGCCAAGAAACTTGAAATCACAGTAAACCTGGTAATCTCTTTATTCACAATAAAACAGCTCAGAAGATGATCACTAATTCTGAAAGAGTTGCTGGACATCCATTGCTTTCTTGTTGTTTGAGGAATTAATAATATATTACATTCTTTGTAAGTGAAAGTGGACTCTTAATCATATAGGATAGGAAAGGTTGAGATGGGACTTCTAATGACACAATAAGAAAAATATCAAGAAGTCAGTGTTTTGTGGCTGTCAAGCCCTTTACTTCATTAGTAAATTAAAAATTTATTTTGCTTTTACCCTGAGTAGCAGAGCTGACATCAAATCTAGGCTGGGACCTTCACAAGAGACTTGGAGGACAGAAAGAAGGCAGGCTTGCAATAAAAGACCACATTCAAGGAATATAATTTGTCAGTGGAAGAAAAAGGCAAGTTTAAGAGTGCCTTAGGTATCTCACTCAACCACAGCAACAGTGTCTACCCACTTAGCAAACTTAGTTTAAATTTTACTCCAATGTTTCACATTACAGATGGAAGCAGGCTAATGCTGGATATTATTCTATTCAAGCTAGTTAGTTCATCCTCTGTCTAAAACCAGTCTTCATATTTCTTAGAGGTTTCTAATTTTTCTGGTTTCTGCTTTACATAATTTGGTTTTCTGCATCCAATAAGGTTTTAAAGTAAATCACTGAAACTTAGGTCAAAAGAATATAGGTCTTAGGCTCTTACAATGTGGCATTTAGTAAGAGATGACTTGCTGGGAAAAAAACAAACACAAAAACTAAGAGAAGCAAAGCAAGATTCATGTTTTGTCTCAAATGTGTCACTGGGAATATCACTAGGACCAACCATCAAAAAATGACCAGCAAATTCCTGATCTCTTTAATAAATTTCCCCCTTACTCTGCAATTAAAAACATTTACAGAATTAATGGCTACTGGTGGATGAACTGCCTCCAAGGAAACAGATGGATCAGAAAATTGCGCTCTCCACTGCTAGCTTGTTCATGGACATGTTTAGGGTGGGGCTGGTCCGGCAGAGAGAAATAAAATCCCTGTTTGCTTTTGTTTCTACGGGAACCTCCACTCATGTGTGTCATCACGTACTCTTGCACAGGGGCTTTAAGAATTTGTGCCTCGAGGCTAAAGGACGAATATTGTTATTTTAATTTGCAGATATGAGAGAGATGGTGCATTTAAGCATATAATGGTCAGTGCATGCACTGTGCTTTACATCCCAGTACTCTTGAAACCAGGTGAGTACTCCCCAGCAGCTTTTTTTGTTGTTCTGTTTTTCATATGCTGTGTTAATAATTCTTGCTTTCTGATTTTTTTCCTTTTTTTTTTTTAGGCAAGCGAGGAAAAAAGATGCAGACTAGAGAAGCTAATTGCAAGCTCACCTGGAAACAAATTGCCTGAGAGTGTTTGTGCTCTGATCAAGTAATCTTTGTAGTCTTGTGTTTTGCACAGAGAGACAGGCCTACACAGCAAAGAATCAGAGGAGCTTGAGGCACTTAGTATCTCCCAAAACAAGCCAAAACCAATGTGTTCTCAAAGCTGTGTACATCAGCTTCCATATGTAACTTAGTGAACCTTCTTGTTTCTCTTAGTTTGGAAGAATTAATCATTCTTGCATTTGTGAAATCTCAGTTCTTACCAGAGTAACATATCCCATAATCTACTCCTCCTGATTTTACTAATACACTTAGCCATCCCAGCTGCTTGGCTGTTGTTTCTCAACTTCATGGACTTGCTGTAGCAGAAAACACTAGGGTCCTGTGAGCCAACTTACTTTTTTTTTTTTTTTTTTTAAACTTCCTCTTTATTCTAATAAAATTCCCAAAGACTTCTAGTATATATGTGCTGGAAATAAAGGCTGAATAAATGTGGAACAAGGACTGTGGGTACTGACGAGTACAAAGACAAAACCAAAGGCTGATGGCCATTTACAAGCATTTAAACAATTTGTTGCACTCGAAAAGACCACTTTCTTTTGAAATAAGTTTCTCTAACAAATTTCTTTAGCAGCTGGAGAGATCTGCACAGCTGATGTTGTGTTCTGCTGTTACTGGTGCCATATCACACAGCAAGAACAAGCTTTTGAAAGCGTTTATAGAGGGCTCTACTTCTCTAGCACCTTGCTTTACATCTAAATATCGAGACATTGATAGGCACTGTCCCACAGCATCCAGCTTTGTGGCAGAGAGGCAGTCTCTGCTCCCCTCACTGCAGTGAGGTGGAGTGGAGGTGTGAGGTGGGGGCAGGCTGTGTGTCAGGAGAAGAGTGGTGTGTGGCATAGCTCTCCTGTCCTCCCCAGGATGGGCTGCTTCTGAAAAAAACCCTGTGCTGAGTGCTGTGTCTCCAAGGGAGTACATAAAGAAATGGAAGTCCTGAATAAATTAAAAGCTCCAACCACCCTTAGCACTGTGAGGTGACTTCTTGCTGCAGCCTCTCCACTGGGCTTGGCAGAGCCAGCTCTGCCTGTGCCAGACCTGAACCTGGCCCAGCATTGCTGCACAAGCCTTATGTAAAGTCCACTTTGCATTTCCACAGAGATGTAAAAATAGTCGTACATGACTCAGAGATGTTTCATGTTCCTTCTGGGGATTGAAATCCTTCTGACTTCCAGAGAAACCTCTGCCTGTGCAGCCCTCTGGATGAGCCAAACTAATGTCTTTTGCTCCTGAGAAAGTTTTCAAGGACGAAGGGAACTGTTGAAGGCAACGTGGTGCCCGTGTAACTTTTTGTCTCTGCTAATGTCAACTTTGTATTCATTATAATCAGTCAGTGTGAAGGTCTCCGTTGATATGTATCAGAGAGACAGCTTACTCCACGCCTCTGTCCCACTGGCATCCAAATCACTTTCCTAGTAATCACATTTGAAAAGGCGATCATTTTTGCCTTGGATTAGTCTAAAAGCCTTTCTGTCATTAACCCATTTTTCCTCCTGTGCCCGAGGCAGCTTGAGATGAAAAGGTACTGGATGTTTCCTTTGGTTTGTTTGTTTTGTGCTTTTTGCAGCACCTTCCTCAGGAGGAGGGGGACATCTCAAACACAGGCATAGCCAGTGCCTCTGTCCCTGAATGGAAGCACACTCCTACCCTCGGCGTCCTTCACTGCAATGCAGCTTGATGTATTGTCAGCCAAACTGGATTGCTTCAAATGTGCAAACGATTTTAAATGAAAATGAGCAAATGCCAGAGTCTTCACAAGAGTGTGGAGAGTGTTTTATATAACCAATTTCTTTAAAATGGAGTGAAAGAGAAACAGCTGGCAAGAAGGGAAAGATTAAACCCAAGGGCAAAAGGAAGTATTTGTAAGAAAGAAGAAAATAGTGGTTTAGTCATCATGTGTGAAGGAAGGGCTTTTATGTGGAATCTGACAGCAAAGCAGCTCTCAGCATCAGAGAGGGACCAGTTTTGCACCATGCAAGTGTCAGTCCAGGACTTAGCAAACAGAGTCCCCCTGACCTGCAAGAGCAAGGGCAATGGGGAAAAAAGTCAGCAACTTCTTCCAGAGATTAGTGGGAAGAAATAAAGGCAACAAAGAAAAGAAGTCACAGACACATGGGGAAAAGGTTTTGTTTGGCTTATTTATAGATTTCACTTTAAATTTCTTTAATTTATATTACAATGTTACCTTCCACAGAGAACTTCATCATAGTGGGCTGCTTCTTGTATCTCTCAGGCTTTGGGAAGATAAAGTTAAATGTGTGTGTGAAATTTTCTGTCTTGTCCATTCACAAACTTAGAGGTTTTGGATCAAATCAAAACAGTAAACGACTCAAAGTTTGGGCTGCTGGACTTGATTTGCTCTCAGCAAGGGGAACATGGCTGATACAGAAAATATTTCCTCCTGGAGGGATTCTATGGAGAGACTAACTTCAGGGTACATACCAGGAGCAATGATTAGTGCAAGGGTTGCAATGTGCATTCCCAACACAGTCCAAACAGTAGTTTCTGGGTATAAGTGCAGTCCCTGAGTCACACTGCAACTGCTGTTTGAATGATCTGACCAACCAGCCTGGAAAACCATACCTATTTTTTCTGAAGTAGGGAGCTTTCTCTCTAGTTTTTGGAAGACAGGAGTATGGATAGCTTTTAATAAGCCATTGTAAAGATAAGTATAAATGTGCAGATGTTTGAGTGACCTGCTTGGTTCTGTCTTGTAATCCTTGCTAATTGGAAGGCACAATATGTTATTTCAAGTGCACTTAGAGGATTAAGTTCTGCAAACTGCAGGTATGGTGATATGTATGGAATTGGCCATGTTTGGAACAGACCATGGACTAAATTCATCTGTGGTGACGTGGTTTTTACCAGATCAGTGTGTAGATGATCAACGCTGCAGTGAGGTCTCATTATGAGAATGGAAAGGCTGCATGGGATGTACAAGTATTCCTATGGGAAATGTGCAACCTTTGTTAATCCTGGTTTTATAGTTCAATGATGAAAGCAACATCTGTTATTAATGAAAGCCTTAGGTTGTGACATTAGTCACAACACAAAGTAGGAAATCTTGCACTGATTTTAGAATATAGTACATTCCCATGCACTTTAAAGAAGTGCAGTATTTTCTGTTGCTTTAAAAAATGTTAAGCAATACTTTTGTGTGTGTGTTCCTCTTAAAGGAAAATCAACTTGATGTTGAAAGAAAATGCTAGTGATGTTACCATAACTATACTGATAATAATTTCTGTGTTCCTATGCATGGAAATCTAAACAAAATTTACTGTTTTCCCTCAATTATTTTCCAGTGAAGTGAAATCAATACAAACATTATATATTTTTAGACTGTTTTCTGTTGACAGTATTCCCCGTAAACATTAACTCATTATTTATCTATCCCAAGGAATGGTATGCATCGAAAGACAATCACTTTGCAGTGGAATGTGACCTTGGCTAGTCTATAGCAGCAAAAAAATGCCATCCCTCTGACGTTATATTGTTTTGATGGAAGGAAAAATTAGCTAACTTATTTGGAAAAGTTACAAAGGAATCTTCAACCTCTTAGAATGAGTTCAGCTAACCTTTAGGCTCTCTCTTTGGGATTGCCATTATATTGTGCCGGCACAGAGTCTTTCACCCAAGAGCTTTCTACAAAACATTAAGGAAACATTAATTAAGGTTACTGCATTTCAAGGGAGAGACAAATGTTACTAACCTGACTTAAAATGTCAAAATTGGGATCTGGTCTCTTTCCAACATCTGGGACTATGGATGGACCCTGTGACCAGCAGCAAGCTCTGCCCAATATGTTTAGATGTTGTGGGATGCATCAGGGAGGGCACAGGGGTCACCCTCAACTTCTCACTCAGCCCTTGTCCTGGTGCAACCCTGCTCTTTCTGCTCCTGGGCAGGACTGGAGATGATCAGCATTTGTGACACAGACTGGGTCCACAGAAAACAATTGCTGTCCTTGGCCATCTCAGAAAATGAGGATTGTGTGGTAGTCATGTCATTCCATCTGTTTTCTTTCTGCAGTAGAGGATATCTCCTCCAAAAGAATGGTGCTGCAAAAGCTCTCTTGCTGCTTTCTCAGATGCTTGTTCTGGGGTGCTTGATGTGGTGCCAGGGAACAGCTGCTGGGATGCAGATATTTGCAGATGTTTGCACACTGCTGGTGTGTGGGTAGGGTGTGCAAGGACACCAACCTCTGCAGGAGCATGGTGCATCTCCCAGTATGTTTGGGTCCAAGGAAAACATTGCCATCGGTGACTACAGGTGCTTTATGCCAAGTGTAGATGGAAAAAGGCAAAAACAATGTGTAAATAACTCTTTTTAAAATTGTGTTTCTGGAACACCTCCACTGGGTCATTCAGTTTTCCAGAAATAATCTTTCTCTCTCAGTCACAGTCTCAGTGACCCCAGCCTACACCCATTAACATAACTTGTAAGCTCAGCAGAGGCATCTCTCAATGCTGGTAATGGTTTTCCTTTGTTAAGTTGGCTGTTGGCATCTAAGCTTTGGGTCTGGAGTCAGAGCTAGGACCCTGGGTATGGGCAGCACAACCATAGCTGAGCACCTTTCCCTAACTGAATGGATGCTGCTGGACATCCAGATCTGGAATTCAGACTGGGGCAATCAGAGAAGGAAGGGACACTTAAGGTAACATCTTAGGTTTGGATTAAGATGATATTTTTGAAAAGAAATTTCTCAGTTCCCCATCCTTCCTCTGTTTAGATTGACAGCCTACAGAGCACCTTACAGAAAACTGGGTTCTCTTCAGTTAAAATCCAAACTGAAGGATGTACTCTAGGATTTCTCCTAATGCTGTCTGTCCCCTGGAGTTTTCAATAAATTTTCTCTAATTTGAGAAGAATTTAATAATCTTTTCTTGTATACTCTATAGGAGGTCAATAGATCACACATATGTAATGTTTGGCATGTACACAAAGAAAAAGATACCTCCCTCTTCTATTACATTTTCTAGTGGTAGAGATACCACACTCTTCCCTCACTACAGCTCTCACTTTTGCTCTTGTGGTTTCCTTGTGATTGGATGTTTCTGTCTGAAATCATGTCACCTCAGGTGAGGGCACTGCCTTGTTAGACAGTGGCTATTTCTTTTCTCATTATGAACAGTCATTTAGGTCTCTAAATTCATATGGTTACGTTTTAACCTTTAAATCAGTCACACATGCCTCAAATTTGAATGGTTCACATTATGCTGGGCTGCTTGTTGGAAAACAAAATTAAGACTTCCTGAAGAATCTCTCTCTTTATTCTTGTCCTTTTCTGTCATCCTCCTTCCAAAACAAGGCTCATCAACTTTGTCCAACAGATTTTCATATCAGAATACTTTTACTGCAGATTTTTGCCTTTTGTTGGTTTCTCTATCGAGCATCATGACAACTGCAACTGCTGTTGATAGTAGACTGTGAGTCTACAGAAAAGAAACTTAAATTGTAACAGTTTCCAATTATTCCCTAAAAGGATGCTATTTTTGCAAGCTGTTCCTACAAATCCAAAAGAGTGAGATTCTATACATGTTAAAGAGTAGGGCAGTTACTGGAGTCATAGAGTTAGTTTCAAGGCTAGAAAAATATTAGGATAATGTCACATCAAAACAGAAAGTCACAAGGATTTTGGCAAAGAGAAAAAGTCAATAAAATTTCACTTTTATATCTACCTATGCCCTAAAAATATATTTAATTCAATTTACTGTTTTTTAACAATTTTTTACTAATTTTTGTTTCCAAGTCAAGCCTAAAATGAAAATAAATAAATAAAAATTAAAATATCATAATTAAAAACATCATAACTTACTATACAACCCAAAGTTTTAAATTCTCTCATATCAGGATTGCTGAAGAAGAGACACAACGTTTATAACTGTATGCATAGAGAAGCATCTAGTTTAATCAGTAGAATTGAAAAAAAATTTCAGAAATATCACCTGATTCTGCTTTGCTTTACAGCCTGGGTCATTGCTTGTGAAAAATAAATATGAAATGAGACTAAATGAAAGAGATAGCATGCCCAGCAGGCCAACCTGGATGTTGATAGGACAGTTATTCTTACACTAAAGCTGCAACATCTGATGAGCATACGGTCTACTGAGCATCTGATTCATGCTGTCCACCTCACAAGAACCCATGCACAGAGGCAGCCGTGCCATAAATCCCACAGCACAACTTGTATCAATGTTTCAAACCTTGCAGACAGGACTTTTTGAGAAGCCAAAGGCTGAACAGACTTGGAGAGTGAACTCTCTCTGGTCATCAGGGTGGTCCCTCAAAAGCTTGCAAGGCAAAAAGGTGTTCTGTGGAGAAGCCTGGATGCCTGCTGCTGTCTGCATTAAACAAGGATATTGTACTTGCCTCTTCTAGGCAAGAGCCTGTTATTTTTATGCATCCATCCTCTAAATATTTTATGATAAAAGATGTTATAATTTCTGCTCCACAGCCCACCTTCTGAGGATATGGCAGATTATTTGCAGAAATGAGGTTCAGACTTAGAGTCACAATAACATGCTACAGAAACCCAGTCGTCAGACTGCTGTTTATCCAATCAGGAAATACAGCAGGGTCATGCGATCTGAGCAGCTTGCTTTCAGTGCTCCCTCCAGAGAGTTGGTTACAGAAATAGCTATGACTTAACAGCTATTTGCCACAAACTACTTAGCAAGTAATTTAAATACCAATTGAGCTAGTGAAAATCACTACCTGTGCAGAAAGGTAACATTTGCAAGATTAATAATTTCCTACAAATTATTTGACCTATGTTAATCTCTGTTATTGAACCACTGCAGTTATCTTTTCCCTCCGGGCTAGCTGCTCTCTAATTGCAAGCTGACCTTGAGGTATAGCATCAGCTAGGCAAAACTTAACCCAGGGTGGAGCATCACCAGCAAAACAAAGCTGTGGTTATTACTCAGCACTCCTCTTAGCCCTGCTCTCCTGACAGCAAGTCCGCTATAGCACCTCTGCATTGAAAACCGCTACTGATCTTTATTGATTGAATTTTTATTCTGGCTGCAAGTGAGGAAGCATCAGAAATTATGTCACAGAGGTAGTGTTTCATTGGCCAGTGGAAGGTCATTATGAATCTCTCTTGGCTTGACCACTGCACAGCCAAATTCCTCACTCAGCTTCAGTCTCTCTGAGATGTGACTTCTATTTAAATCAAAGTAACAAGATCAAGTATCTAATTCAGGGGTCGGAGAAAGCAACCTGAATCTCACTCAGATGTGGCTAGAATGTGTTACCTCAGTGTAATCAGAGAAAATCATTTGTTGTCCTTGAGAACAAACCGATCTGGTGGCATTAGCTGCTGGCTTGGGGGAAGGGCTGTTCAGTGGGAGCTTAACCTGTCTGCAGGTCACTGAAGACCTTTGGACAGCGTAGTTCCTGTGCAGGATAATGAAAGGCTTCATCCTGCATGGAGTCACAACCTGAGGGCAGGCTTTGTGTGTAGAGAGCCTAACAAGGAGAAACTGCGTTTCCTGCAGTTTTATCCAGCACTGTGCTCCCCAGGCACTGGAAAGGACTCTCCCTTTCTGACACACATCCAGAACAGGGCTCTCAAGGAGGGTGACTTGGGTCTGACAGGTGCTGGGGGAGGCTGTGAGGGACTGGGAGCCAGAACATGGATACAGGGCTCCCCTCTGCTCCTGAGGGATCTCCCACACTATGTGCAGATCTCCTGGACAGGGGAGCCAACGGCACTGTTTTGCTTTGCAAAGGGGGTGGATATTTGGCACAGTGCAGGGAACAACTGACTTCAGAATGGTCCTTTTCTGGGTTTTCCTGCACAAGGGAGTGAGCTAGACCTCTTCCTTGTTTATGAAAGGCTCCTATTTCGCCTTTCTTCTGTACAAACAGAGAATTATGATAGAGAGTACAAGGTGTCGTGGAAACTTGGTTTTGAAAGATGAATTGTGGAAACTTGAATATGAGCTGGATTGCATTTCCAATTACTGGGGCCAAATCCTTCTCTCAGTTACTCCCATAAAGCCAGAGTAAGTAGCCAGTGTAATCAAAGTTATTTCAGATACCTCTAATGTGACAGGAAAAGTTATGTCTGATGACACTCAGACTCACAGCATTTCTCTAGTAACTTCCATTTTTCTTTAAATTACTTTTCTAGTAGTCCAACAGGATGGATGTTGTTCAGGCAGTGATAAGCCTGTAACTATTTTCTTTGTTAAAAAGAAATGCCAAACTCACTCTTGTCCTCTGGGAATGTGACATTGACAGGTGTTAGGGTTCAAAGATCAGAAAACAATAGCATTAACTTTGGAATGGACATGGGTTTCTGACCTGGTGTGGTGAGTGGAAAATTCACTCATGAAAGCTCTGGGAAATTACACACTCCCCACTCTTCTGGCTCTTTCATACTGTATTAGCTTTCCTTCACAGACTTGACTTATCCTTGCTTATTTTGAAACACTTTTGAAGATTTTGTTCTTGGTATTGCATCATATGACTTATTATGCAGGGGTGACTGTCGAATTGGACTGTTCAGATCCTGGTTGTACTGGCAAACTAAGAAGCTTGTGTATACACATGTGTGTATGTATGCGTGCTTTTGGGTAGCAGTCCTTCTCTATTAAGATAATACATGGGATTTTTTTCTCCTTAATCCTGCTCTTGTTGCATATTTATGATCATCTGCCTGTACTTAATGCAGTGAAGCTGTTCGATGATATCAAGATTATGACAACCCAGCTCAACAGATAAATACTGTATAAATCAGTAGAAAAAGACAATCCCCACCGTGTGGGAACTGCATTGTCTGGCCGTCATGGTTTTAGATATTGTACTTGTCCTGTAGTTCTTTGAGTTTTGCAAAAGAAGCCCTCATTATATGCTATTTATACATTCCAGCCTGACATTTTCAGGTGTCTCATGTGATTCTGCTTTAAGTACAACCCATATTCATCCCCAAATAATGTCTTTGTATTTTAAGATTGTAATTTAGTCACCAGCATTTCTCTATCTGCAGCTGGACTACCTTGCAAGTGCATCAAACTCATCTCTTGAAGCGATAGAGGAGTCTGAGATTTGAATGCATTCGTTTGTGTGTGTGGGTGAGCAGGCAAAGTTCCTGCTGGCTCCAAGAGAGTGCTCACATGCTGTACATAGTCCAAACATGCCTCCTTCCTGGCCTTTATTTGCAATTCAAACAGAAACAATAATAAAGCAAACTTCAGCCAAAGTTCTTTCTCCAAACTTGGCTAAGGTTTCTCTGCATGAATCCCTTCTTCCCCAGCCCCTTGTTTATCCCTTTCAAAGAAAGAAACCCTTCTCCCATCCTGGCTGGAGCCAACAGGATCCACCTGCCAGCACAAGGCAGCTCTGTATTTTTGTGCAGGACACAGGTACCTGAGCAGAGCATGACTAAGCAGAGCGGCTCTCCCTGTGCAGGAAAGGGACACCCAGCTGCAAGAGATGTATTCTGTACCCATGTCCACTTCTTAAGGACAATATACAGAATCAGAAAATGCAGCAAGAGAACTCAGAATACCTCGGTGAGATAGTTATGGAGAGCTGATAAAATTAGTCCAGTTTATGGAAGAGAACTCCAGCAAGTGTGTGGATCAGTTTGTAAGGCACTGTACAGACAGAGGGTATCAGATACCATGGAGATATTTAATCAGAGTGAGTCCTAAGACTTAATGTCCAGGTGTTGAGGCTAGACAGATTTATGCTGGAAATAAAATGCATATTTTTAATGGCAGGATTGACGTATTCTCAGATTAATTTACTAAGATGTGTGGTAAATGCTCTATCATACAAAGCCTTGTAGCCCCTCAAGAAGATTTCTTCAGGCAGAAATTCCTGGGAAAATGAGGTGTAGAAAGTAGAAATCCAAAGCAGAAAGCTCAGAGGTGTGGTCCCTGGCCTTTGAAATGACAACTGGTCCTGTCCAGTGAACTGCCAGCATCAATATGATGCTGGCAATGTCATATTGCCAGTTTGATATTCCATCATCATGGAATATCAAACTGGCAATATGTCATTGTTCCTTTGACATCCTTTATTCTAACACATAGCCACTATTTTTATTGCTGATCCCACTCATTAGCCATATCATACTCCTGACTCCAGGACAAAGAGGCTGAGGTCAGTGTGTTAATATGCTTCAGGAAGAGGTCCCCCAGTGCTGCCCCCACTTTAAGGGTGGTTTTAGAAGTGAGAATTCTCTGAAAACACCAAAGAAAGATCAAAGGTCTTCCTTATCAGCTAAAGTGCTTGGTGGCTAGTATTAGCATTTTACAACATTGCCCCAACATAGATGAGAGATGAAATGACAGGTCCTGTCATTGTGCCCAAAAATTTTCACTCTGTGACCAGAGTTTTGACACACAACATGGACAAAGCAATAGGGAATGAGGGTACTGTGTGCACTGACTGCTTTTCTGTGAGATTCATTCTTCTCCTCCTTCAGAAAAAAAAAGAAAATAAATTCTCACTTTACACTAGGTATCATGAGCACCTCTTCCCACAGCAAATGCCCTACACAGCCTTATTTCATGCTCCAGCAGAAGGACACAAGGTCTGTAGGAGTCAGCCTTCTGCATGAAGAGATTCCTAACTGACAGGAGGGACTCTCCAGGATGGGGAACTCTCTTCCCGTAAAAAAGGCTGTTTGTTTCATATTAAATTTTAATTTAGCTGAACAATTGCTTGCTTACTTCAGAGGTGGAGAACATATTCCATGAACAAAGACTGTCTATAACCATTAACTTTGGCCCCACTAAGCAAGAGGTCAGGTTTATTTTCCATACACTCTGCCTGTCAGACCTGTTTTCCCTTGTTCCATTCTACTGCTTTTTATGAGGTCGCTCTTATTATAATTCATCCATGAAAAAAAGGAAGAAAAGAATTATTTCCTTTAAAGCAAAATTAATTCAAATATCAACATGCAAGATGGTAATCAGAAAACAGCAACCAAATTTAGAAATAAGATTTTTTCTTTGACCAAGCAGAACACATCTCACAGCTGTAACAGGACAAGAACAAATATTTTTCTACACTCAGCAACTGGGAACAAAAAAGTATGACAGTTTTAAAGAATGGAGAAATTCAGATTGGAGTTAGCTGTAGCTTGCTTTCAATGTAGTGTAATCACAAGCAAGGGAGGGACAATGGGAGTAATTCAAGATTTATTTTTGCCACCAAATTTTATTCTGAGAAATCTAGATTTTGGCATTACAACAAATGACTACTCCATTAATCATGTTTAAAATACTCTTTGCTATTACATTTTCCTTTTTTGATTAATAGGAGTATTTTATCAGTGACAAAGACATAAAGCCCCACACATAGATTCTCTTAGCAAAAGAAATCCCACAGACAGACTGATATATTTTGGGGTTTTTTGGTCCAAGGGAATACAGTCTTAAGATTCCTGAGAAAACCTGTGAAAGGAAAGACTATCTCATGCTTGAGTATCTTCCAAACTTTGCAAAGCACAAAGCTGCACTGGTTTAAATGTTTGGGGCATATGAGTAGCAGCTGTAAGTCCGTTCAAAGGCAGAAGAACACCAGAGGTCATCTTGCTCTGATGCAGGCTTGGCTCCAAAACTCACTGCAATTACAAGGAAGACTGTGACATCTTGGAAGCTCTGATGTAAGTGGGGTTGGACTGGTTAGCTGAGGCTGGGCTGGTTAGCTGAGACCCGTGTAGTCCACAGGAGCTGATGCTCCACTGGTGGGTCAGCTGTTCAGTGGCTTCCCCACGGGTGAAAAACATCCAACTGTGGGCATGAAAACATGTTTGACTGAGATGCCAGCTGAAGTCTCCTGCTCCTCAGGCTGGGGTGCAGCTGTGCCTATGGTATCACTCTCATCAGAGAGCAGGATCTGGTCGCAGAGACAGAAAGATGAGGGAAAAGCAAAGAATGCTCTAGCTCTTTGCTTTGGCACACAAGCCTCTCCTTGTGATAATCTCACTCAAAAGAAGAAACACAGCACCTCCATTCCAAAGAATAATTCATCTGAGTTAAACCACAAACAAAGTCACAAAGAAAAGGCTGGGATAGTGAAAGGCAGTGCATCTATCATAAAACCTAGATATAGCAGTGACATTGAGGAGGTTGTTTTCTCAGCAAATAAACTACTGAGCCCCTGATCACATATTCCCCTTTGGAAACAGGCTGCCCTCAGCCATGGGTCTGTTATTCTCAAGTTCAGTTTGTTTTGCTCAGTTTTGTTTGTTTCTGTAGTCCCTTCACAGTTTTTCCAAAAGGAACGCGAGCACACAGACACACAAAAAATGGAAAAAAAATGTTTTGCTTTCTGGAAACCCCGTGGCTAAGAACACCTAAAATGTCAGCTGCCAGTTTATTTAGACATGACAAGGAATATGACTAGACATGGAACACAGCTGAGACCAATTCTATTCTCTTCTTGTTGTTATATAAATGTCTTCTGAAAAAAAAAAAAAAAGAAAATTGGTAGGGCATTGAACTGGGGAGACCTAGCATTTCCAAATGTAGACTTTTCTTGCTATTCCCTTTCCACATGTACCTTCTCATATAGGTTTACCTATATCCTCTTTTCTTCTACGGTTCATAGTTGGTTAAAATCACTGGTATTAATCTTTCTTCCCTGCCTATACCAGTGCTATTCAAAAGAACTGGCTGGGGAGAAAGAGGAGAAGTCTGCCTAGTCCTTTGGTCAGCTGACATTCCAAAGCCACTTGTGGCAAAATCCCTGTGTTCCAGCAGAAACAGAGATGGGAATTTCCACTCAGGCTTCTCTGCTCCTTGGCTCATATTTATAGCCCTGGCTGGCTGGAATGATGAAGCAGGGAATGCCCTGGTACCTGAACACTGTGCATATAGCAGAGCATGGCTTCAAGGCAAATGCCAGGATGGAGCACATTTCATCCCTGCTTACTGAAATTATCTTAACTTCTTCTTATGAGATCCATTAAAGGAGAGACTAGATGACAGAATAGGAACAAAGTATTTCTCTACACAGTGATGCATGCAACTAAGGAAGGAGATGCTGAAGCCCCTTAGGGTAAATAAGATGGAGAATCCCACCTGCTAACATCTATCAGGGTATTACTTTTCTCTTCCTACATACTCCACCACTGTGATAGGACTAGGTTAGTTGCCTGGCTGCTCCTGCATTTTGTGGAGCTAAGTCCTTTGCATCACAATGAACAGAAAATCAATATCTCTTAAGCTGCTCCTTGTGCAAAGATCTGTGAAAGGAAGAGGTGGGTTCTTCTCCTGAAGATTGCAGAATAGGGCAAAGGGACCCTGTGCCTTGCCTCTGCTAAAGCACAGGAGATGGTGGGATCAAATGGCAGTGACAAGAAGGTTCCTCCAAAGATCTGCCATCACAGAATCCAAAGAGGCATGGGAATTATGAGAGGTCCCCACTTATGAGAGATGCTGGAGCTTAGGGGCAGACCTTTGAAATTGACAGGAAAAGCTATTTAGATGTGAAACTGAATAAAGAGACACAGAATTTCTCAGCAATGTCCCCTTTTTGTTTGTGTACTATACCAGCACTGTCACATGAAATGAGGAAAACATAATGTGCTGTTTTGAAGGACATATCAAGGTGCTAAAGAGCTGCTGGCTCTTGGAAACACTGACTCTGCTACATCTGGTCACTTCCCCCACCAAGGAGCCTGGGGCTGACGGCTGATAAAGCGTGGCTGGGGTAGCACAGGAGGTAGCTGGTGCATGACCTTTAATTCCTCAGTTAGAGGAAACTGCCTGCAAGAATGCAGGAGAAATTAGAGGAATTAACTCTGTTCTGTTAATACTAGATCTGTCAATCTAGCTCTTCAGTTAAAGTGCACATGAATTCCTGTAAGCAACCAATGACTCTAAAGGCCTTTAGCTAGGAGTCTGGTCACCTTCCATCCCACTTTGCCTGACCTTGAGCCTTAATTAGAAGGTCTGTGATTCATGACTAAACAGAATAATTGCATAAAACAGAGCAGAAAGGCATCCAGACATAACTGGATTTACTCTAAATACGCACATTTGTCCATGTACTGATCATCATCAGGATAATAACATAGTACATTCCAGATCTTTGTATATATTAGGGCAAAACAAATGGCCCCAGGTGGTTTCTGAAATGAACAAAATCCTGCTCTCAGTGAATAACTGTTAATTTTTAACTACTACTTACATTCCTCTTACTTTACATATTAAACCCACTTGTCATCAGTTATTGATTTCATAGCTTTAGCATTCAGTGAAGGAAAACAAACTGTGGAACAGAAAAAAGCAAATCTGTGTCAGGATGTGCTCCACTTTGTGTGCCATTTAGTAAAATACCTGCAAACTGCTGATCCCTTTGGCATTGTCCAGCTTCCTAATCCTTCCCCCTGGCTGCAAAACAGCAGAGGAAAAAGGGGTCATGTTTTGCAGAGGCAGATGAGCTCTCTTCCTTCCGTGGCCCCCTGAGTGTGTCTCCACTCTTTCTAAGCTGCACACGTATGGCAGCACTCAAATGCAGTTGCTGAATAACATGGAATAAACCTCAGTTCAAGTTCTAGTTTGGCACTGGGATACACCCCTTCTGCTTCCCCTCCTGCACCTGCTTGTGCCAGGAAGGGAACAGGGGGTTTATTCTCCAGTAGCTCCCCTCCCCTCTTCCTCCACAGAGCAGCCTTTGCTGCTGGGTGTGCTCTCTATGGATATCTGGCTTCTTCAAGCAGAAAGTTTTGACAACACAAATGTTGCTGTTCTGCCAAGTGCTGCAACCTCAGAGAGTCAGGATCCAGCCCATGATATGCTTCAGCAGATATTTTTAAACATTTTGGACAACCGTAGCTACAGAGTTTCTGAATTCAGATGTGATAAAACCGTTCAAAAGCCTCAACTGGCCAATTACAGATATCGTATTCCAGCTGCCGTATCAGTGAATGCTCACAAACCTTTTGCTTTCATGAAGTCCAAGCACCAACAGTTAGGTCCTCAGTCCTTTACAGCCCAGAGGTATGACAGCCACATCCTGAGAGTGCAGAGACTTGCAGCACAGCCTCTCCCCTCCACCCTTATGCTGCTGCTATTTCTATAAATTCAGGCTTTATTTTATAAAATGACATCCCATTTCTGTAGGCAGAGTTGACCCAAAAAGAGATGGCACCAGAGAATGTGTATTAGCTGCAACAACTTTGGACATGGATTCTGAGATTTTATTTAGCCTGTAATAAAGGCTTGATAAAATGGAGCATTTAACAAATCTAAATGTAGTAGGAGTATTCCTCCTTTGAGGAAGCAGTTTTGGGGGGTACTGGATACACATCCCAGACAGTACAGCATTGAGAAAGGGGGATAAACAAAGGAGTAATGTCAAAGAATTAGCCAAAAGGGAAACCTATGCTTCAGCCATAACCAACATAGTGAATCTAAAGGCACCAAAGTGCCTGATCAGAGAAGGCACACAATTGTCTGTGTAATACTACCTGGTTGCTTAAGCTAACTCAAGAATTGCAGTGCAATTCTTATAATATACAGGGTCAAATTTTCTTGCCTCTTCTTTTGCCCAGTTCCTTGAGGAGCAATGGTACAGATTCATTTGTTTCTCTTTGGGGTCAGAGGCCCAAGGAAGAGGGTAGTACTGAATACAGGTCCAGACTGAGGGTCCCTGCCTCATGTGTGTCACCATAGAGTGGTTTCATGTATCCACCCCTGACACAACCACAGACAGTAACACAACTGGCAAGTAGAATATCATGCTTTAATATTTTAAAAATATTTTTAAAATTGAAGAGACTAAATTAATTGAGTGGAGAGAATATTGCCTTCTTTAGAGGAGGAGACCCTGAGCACCTGTGCAGCATCACATGGAAATAGGTAATGAAATTCTCAGGAAGAAAGGAGAGTTGAATATTTTCAGGATAAATTTGGGAACCAAATCTATTTTTTAATTGTGCACTGGTTATTTAAAATAAATTCATTTGGACACAATTTATTTGATCAAAACTAACAAAAATCCTATCTCTTTCTGAATACTTACCATCCACAGGGAATTATTATTTGAATTTTTACTCAGCAGCACATATCAGATTATCTGGTAGTATTATGTAGGGAATGAGTTCAACATTCACAATGATGGCACCATTTCCTGGTCTGCTCTGCTGATCAGCCCTGCTCTCAGTGTCTGCTGAATGGTAAAACAGACACACAAATGGCTCAGTCCATTACTGTCTGGCACCCCTCCTAATTCCTGCCTTCACTGAGCACTGCAGGAGCAAGCTGCTAGTGCAGACCTCTCAAGAAGTCCGTTACAGAGGAAGGTTATTAACCTCTGCTGTGTCCACCAGAGAGCTCCTGCCTCCTGAAGGTTAATTTTCTGATTTCACTGTTTGTACTTATTCTGTCCCCAAACAAGAAGCCACAGATGACTTCCTAAATCCAGAAGAATGATGAAAATGAATATGAAAATATGCATGCCTTTGGAGATATTGTTCCCAGCTCCCAGCTATCCAACATGAAAATCTAGAACAAGCCCAGTGCTATTGATGGGTGAAATCCTAGATCTGTAAAGCTACTAAACTTCACCAAATTTCAGAGAGCATCTCAAAATCAGTTTTCCCATGACACTGGACCAGTGGTGTTGCTGAAATGCTGCAGGAGTTTTGCATGTTACTTTCTCTCCCAGGAGAAAAACATGAGGAATTAATGTCTCCTCTGGGGTATTATCTCTTTTCTTTACCAGTGAAATCACTCTAGCAGTTGTGTCTGGGAGATGAAATCTTCAGCATATTTTTGTGATGGGACTGTAAAGTTTTGCTGATTTCATTTTTTAAACACACATTTGTTAGTTTCTTCCTGTATTTGCATGTATTTGATTTTCATACCATAGTCAAATGGTTTTAAAATCTGCTGAATTAAGAAGAACATATCATACCATAAACTCCTATATATAGTATCTTGGTCTATGGATACTTGATGGACTTCTTAATGTACCTATAAATTAGCTGACATGCAGAAGGTGCACAGAGTTCACAAAACTTGGACTCCTCATACCAAGTAATCTGCTTTATCCTTGCAATAAAAATAAATGTGGCGCTGTTCTTGAGGCTGATGTGCCTGAATGCTTTTTTAGCAACGGGGCTCCTTTTTAGCCTCAAAATTCATGCAAACAAGTTGTTTGTTCTGACCTTTGTGTAAGTGTAGAGGTGTGTTCTATATTTCTGGTGCCTGATTTGAAGCAGAACCGGGATGCAGAACTGCCAGACGTTCATTCCTATAATTATTCTCACACATGCTCCTGCTGTCACCACAAGACAGCTTTAGAGAAAGCTGAAGCTAAAAGAGACAGTACCACATCCACATGTTCTCCAGCTCCTTCTTCTGACCCTCTGCTCTATGCCTAGAATTCATTCAGGCAGAGTTATGTCCCTGCCAGACTTTGACCAATTACAGCAGATTCCAGCTGCCAGATTCTTTGTACTCAACCAGAGATGTTGCTCCTTCCTCTTCATTTTTCCAAAGAACAAGTGGTCACCAGAAAAATCAGTGATGCTGAAATAGAAGAGTCAGACAACAGACACTAGGAGTTAGGACCCATATTCAGTCTTCTCTTTCAGTCTTAATCCCCTCTGCACTTCCAAGCCCCTTTAGTAGCATCAACCTGAAGTGTAGTGACAGCTAGAGATTATCAGGAAAATGATCCTCTGAAAAGTAACAGAAGTGTCATCATTGATTAAAGACTAAGGCAAATGGGATCACATTAAGCCCATGAAAGAAACCTTATTTCCAAAAATTTCTGCATTGTATTTTATAAATTCATCTTTCTTTAAGCATTCACTTGTATTTCATAGAAATCTCCTTAAGAAAATACATGCTGAGAGAATACACATGAAACACCTTCTTCTTTAGTCCTTTCTAAGCACAGTGTTGAGGATCAGGAAATGTGAATGCAAAAAAGCCATTAACCTAAAAGCAGGGGAAAAAAAAAATTCCTCCTGAGGCCTGTAGAGGCAAGACCATCTTCTGAGTCAGGAGAAACTGCGAGTAGAAGGCATTCTTCAGTACAAGATAGTTATTTTGGTTTTGGCCAATGCTAATTTTATTGATAATAATGTCTGGACAGGATTATGAAAGGCTGCATGACTCACAGGTGCATATATGCATGAACAGAAAAGACCAGAAGAGAAAGTGAACTTTCTCCTGCCTGTGGTGGAGTGAGTCACAGTCCAGAGAGGTGGGGAATATGTGACCACTGCCCTAGCCACTGCCTGGTTGCTGCACTGCAACCAGAATGGGGCTAGGACTGGGCAGTGGTGGGCTGCCACTTGAGGGTATCCAGCCCAGGCTGGCTGTGGGAGGGCTCAGCTCTACTGTGCCAAGGCACTCTGGTCTCCTAAACATGCACATACACACACACACCCCCATGGTATTCAAAAATAGATGCATCCAGTGCATGCTCTCTCTGGTCCAGGTCATGTCTGAAAGTTACTACAGAGCTCTAGATTACTTAATCCATTTTAAAAGTTAGAATTTGTCATAACAAGTACAGCTTATTCACTCTACACCCTTTCTTGCAGGCTGTTGAGCTCAACCCACGTGGGCTCAACCCACATCTGTTGAGCCATGTGGGATGCTCAAGCCTGCATGGCTGTCACTGCCCTTTTTTGGAGAGGGAAGTCCTGAGGAAAGGCACTCCTACAGGCTTGCTCCTCACCCACAGTGCTGTCCCTATAGGGAGAGGCCCATCCCTGGGGAGGGAATGCCCTTACCGCTTACTTTGCCTTTGCTGCTGAACAAGCACGAACAGGAAATATTAGCCTGGCCTGAAAGGATGCACCTGCACTCTGAGCCTTGTCCTCTTCAGCACACTCAGTGCAGGTGGCATTTTATCTGTTGGGGCTGGTTTGTGATATCTGACCTATTTTCTTCCCCCTGCAAAAGGAGTCTTTTCCTTTATTTTTTCTTTTTGTCATAATATCCTGAAGGCAACAAACAGAGATCCTTTTTCTGTGAGAATAGACCCTGGTTTCAAGGTACATTATTCTGTCCCATTTCAGAGCCATTTGCTTTCAGCCTAGTGACTTGCAGCAGCCAGGCTAAATTTGTCGTCTCCTATAAAAGCTGAAAAATTTTGACATCCTGGGAGGAGCTGCTGCTAAATGACTGCTGTTGGTGTATCTGTCTGGTGGTGGTTTGGTTTCCATCTTTCATCATCTCCAAAACCCCATCTGTCACTCTCAGCCATACACCAGGCACTCTGCTCACTTGTGCCAGTTTACTGGCTTAACTCTGGTGGCTTCGTGGCAAAAATCTATTCTGAGAGTTTCTGAAACAAAGCCTTAATGATGTATGGCTGCCAAAGTTAGCTGTTTCACAGCTGTAATAGCACACTGTAGGCTGTGTGGCAGCCAAGCTGTCTTTGTTACTCTATTAAGTGAGGTGCAAGAGCCTGGAATGCTACAGGCAGCAAGAGCCATCGTGGGTGGCAGCTGCCTTCAGAGTCCTTGAAAGGATATGCTGCGATAACTTGATAAGGTGTTTGCATGTGTTAAAGGGCACGACATCCGTGAAAGGCTGGCTGGTGAGAGCACAATTTTCTTTGGACGCGAGGTGCTCCAAACTGCATTAGAACTGGGTGGAAAATATGAAGCATGCTGTGTTTTTTGTACATTACTTGAAGTATTTAATGAAAAGTAGTTTTCCTGCTAATGTCTGATTCAGTTAATGTGTTTACAGATTCTTTTAGAGTGCCACTCAACTTTTCCAGTCAGGATATAGCGAATTTTGTTAGAGATGGTGAAAGTCATGGCATTGGGATGTGGGTTGACATTCCCAGTCTGGGGGCTGGTTTCTTTAAAGCTGGTGTAAATCAACAAGAATTCTACAAAGTTATTTTGGTGTAAATACAGGGTAGGTGAGAAGGGTCTTAAACATGCTGTTCTTATTCTCTGCATCCATGTGGACCTAAACACTCTGGACAGCAAGACAGTTTGATGACTGCAACTGGCCTTCTCCTCTTTTTCCCAGCTGAAATCTGGTGCTTATGTTTCTTGAAGAGAGATTGCACTTCTGCAAGCCGTAAGTGAACCCCGTTACACACACAAGTATGTATGCACAGAAAGACATAAAGTCTTCTCATAGTCAGATGCCCTCTACCCTCTGCTTGCCATCATCAGAAAGCCCCATCAGCCCATCTGGGCAGTGAGGTCCCACACAGCCATTCTTGTTAGGCTGCTGTGGTTCTTGCTACTGAGCAGGGCAGCTCTTCAAGATAACTGTATAGGATACTCCATTTAAGGATTTATGTTAGGGTGGTTCTCCCTTCAGTCTCATCACTCTGTAGAGCTATGTTAGCACAAGGGGGTGAGATGCAGGAGTGCCATAGATTCACCATACATGGTGGGAGTACTGGCATTCCCTGGAGAATGGTGAACAGCATGGCCAGCTTCTTTAAATTGCCTGTAGTCAGCCAGGGGTGCTGTGGCTCCATTTTCCAAATAACTGAGAAAGCTGATTTTAACATGGATTTGTTTTTCAGGTATGGGGATTGCACCATATGACTGACTGGTGTGTCAGAGTGAGATGCATAACCCATAGCGATAGACTATTTCAAGACTATGCCCTGCCCTTGATGAACAAACTTAATTTACATGTTGAACAGTTTCTGGTCCCATGTCCTCTCAGTGAAACCTCATGCCTAATTAATACAATTTCTCAGGGCTTTTTCCCCTTACAATCCATTTGTCTAAATTCCACGGGAATTGTTGAGTTATGAAAATTTAGCAAGACCTTGAAGGCTCCAATGCATAGTCCTGTCTATTGCACAGAGAGTGAATGGGTCAGATGTCAAAACTCAGGTGGTTGGCTTTTGTTTGTTGTTGGGTTTTTTGTTTGTTTGGTTTGGGTTTTTTGTTTTTGTTTTTGTTTTTTTTTCCCTGTTGCCAGGAGTATAATGGCACAGGCAGATGCTGAATTTCACTTCAGAATTCAGGTCCTGGCTGACTGGTTGGCAGGTCTCCTGGGGCAGTGAACCCTAAATCACAGAAACACCAAGACATGAAGCAGCATTTGTACTCACTGCAGCTATGCATTATTATTTTTTTTTTAATTTTTTTTTTTTTTTACACAGGAACAGTTAGTTTTCTCCTTAGTAACAGGAAGAAGTGGTCTGAGGAACAGCAGTTCAATGAAAGTTCAAGTGGTTACTTACCCAATGGGCACAACAGATCCAAGATGTCGAGCCACTTAGAGACGATATCTAGACCAAGAAATCAATGAGGACGTGATGAACCTTGGACGTACATTAGGTTCATGTGTTAAGCCAGACATCTGGGAGATATTTAAATCAATTCAAATTGTTTTGACAACAGATGAAGATAGCAAGTAATCATTCATGGTATGGCTGCTATTCAGAGAGCAGTTGGATTCCTGTCTTGTGTGTTTCCTTTGTCAGGGAAAACTTCATTCTGAGTTTGTGTGGAGAGGCATGAGCAGAAACCTCAACCTTCTGAGACTTTACTGATTTAATGGTCTGTGAAAAGGCTGCTGGAGCTCCTTTTGTGACCCCATGATCATCTCCAATGGCTTTCTCTTGGCTTTGTTCCCTGACTAAGCCAGGTGGCTGTGGGAAAGATGGTTTCATGCTGCTCCATTCTACATTTAGACACAGGCAGAGAGCAAAAATGATGCTATAAAAAGTTTCAACTCCAGTCAGACGTTCAAATCTGCCACTCATCCTGTAGAATCCTCTGGAGTGCTGCCCTTCCTCGTAAGCCCCCTTCTCCCTTCACACACGGGCAGGAAACATTTGTGAACGTTAAACAGAGGTCATGCCTAAGACCCAGCCACTTGATTTTGCAAGCCCTTTGTGTGCAATGAATAAAGAACTAGTTACAGATTTTTCCTCCAGCTCTGTTAGAAGAGCATATGAAAGGACAAGTGGGGTAAATGCTGTAAGAGGACGGTGGACGTGGGCAGCTGGAGGATCAGCAGAGGGAACCTGTGGAAGTGCTCAAGTATGAATGTACATTGCATGTAGAAGGAAGCAGGGAAAAGTTTTCATAGACTGAAAAAGGACTTCAGAGGAGAAGCTCTCTTTCCCACTCTGTGCTGCTGATTCCTCCAAGGTAGGAGATGGGCTTCAGGTTTAGCTGTCTTTTCCAGACTCTCCACTGCCCAGTAGGTACCTGCTAGCTTCATTTCTCCTTCATTCAACAGAAAAAGCTGTAAAGGTCAAAAAACTTTTTGGCCATCTTTGACACTCCCCGTATTTTGTATTGACTTCTCATGTGATGAAAACCAGTGAGCTGTGTGTGTGTCTGTATTGATAAGATCACTGAGTCTTACAGTTAACCCGCCACTAAACCATGTCCCTCAGGGCCACATCTACACATCGTTTCAATATGCCCAGGGGTGGTGACTCAACTATTTCCCTGGGCAGCCTGGTCCACTGCTTGACAACCCTTTCCATGAGGAGTTTTTTCCTAATATAGAACCTAAAGCTCCTCTGATGCAGCTTGATGCCTTTTCGCCTTGGCCTGTCACTTGTTACTTGGAAGAAGAAATAGTGATGCACACATTGCCACAGCCTCCTTTCAGGCAGTTATAGAGAGTGATAAAGTCACTCTGAGCCTCCTTTTCTCCAGACTAAACACCCCAACTCCCTCAGCAGCTCCTCACAGCACTTGTGCTCCAGACCATTGCCCTTCTCTGGACTCACTGCAGCACCTCAATGTCTTTCTTGCAGTGAGGAGCCCAGAGCTGGACACAGCACTCGAGGTGTGGCCTCACCAGTGCCCAGTACAGGGGGACAATCCCTGCCCTGCTCCTGCTGGCCACACCATTGCTGATCCAGGCCAGGACGCCATTGGCCTTCTTGGCCACCTGGGCACACCCTGGCTCATGCTCAGACACTGTCAGAAAGTCATGTCCTCTGCACTTGTCAGAATGCATGTAGCAACTAGGATGTACCTGGTGTGTGCCCTGCCAAAGCTGATGGTTGATCAAACTCTTAGTGAAGCATACAGACCAGGATCCAGTATTTGCTGAAAGTCACTTTTTGAGCTGTGTGTGCATCCTATGTGGATTTGTTTCTATCTGAAGAGTTAAACGTGTTGCATTATAATGTCCTAATAATGCAAAAATGTGGAAAGGCCTCACTCTGTACTCCAGAAGGCTAAACTCCTGCTACCCTCTTCACTGAGTGAAGATGCTGAGAAATTTCAGAGCTATCAAGATTGAAAAGGCTTGATCAAGAAGTGATGAAGTTGTTACTCTGAAGACATGCTGTAGTTAATTCAGTGTAAGGTGTCATCCCTTATGCAGTGTGTCATCTCATCTTCTGCAGGATTCATCCTTTCTATCTCACTGGTGAATGTTAAAGTGGGTCCATGATGAAGAATTGCTGACATGAATGAAGCTGCAGAGGCTTCGCTGTTCAGTTGCAAATTCATTTTTTTTTTACTTCCTAAGTGCCTGGGTGGTCTTGACTGGTAACATGCCTAAGAAAAAAATGCTTATGTCTAGAGAGAGAATGAATTTATGTTCTTGTTTTTTCTAGCTCATTTTAGATATATAGCATCAAGCATCCCAAGCCAACATGTGTATTTCTGATGTCACTGAGGCATCCTTTACAACATTGCAGCCAGACTAATTGCAATGTGAAGACTATTTGCTGCCTTCCCAACAGACCTTGGTTATTTACATTTCAGAGGCTCAACTGGTTTCTGAATTGCAATTTTGTTTTTCAAACAGCTGAGGAGACCAAAACAAACTTTGAGATTCACCATTAGATATGGTAATCACTCGTCTATCACTTTTAAAGCAGCTGCTATCCCCAGGACAAGACACTTAATTTCTAGGCAGAACATCCAAGCAATGGAGAATCTGGACAGATTTGTGGGACACATATCTAGAAATTCAGCAAAAATGTTTCTGATTGTTTGTACTAAAACTAATCTAACACTGATCATATTTAGGCTGATACAAATACATGCTTCCATATACCTTTGAACAGTTAGGAAGGGATTAATGCTAATACATGTTTAACTCTGCTGTTCACCTGTTTCCAGCTTTTTTGTTTCTGAAAGCTTTATTTATGGGAGAATAGCAAAGCTGGCAACAATATTGGATTTCTTTACATGCCTTCAGAAACAGGAATATTCGGGTGTGACCTTCTGTGTGAGTCCTGGCATTAGCAATGTGCCCAGATATGTGCTCATCTTCCCTGGGAGAGTGCTGGGGCTGTGGAACAAGGTGTCAGGGATGTTTGTGTGGACACCTGCAGTGGCTTTATTTTCCACTGTTTTGACAGAAAGTCCCAAATGTCCCTGGTAATTTGGAAAGGTGACAATTAATTCTGTTCCATATGGCTTCATCCCAAAAATAACTTCAAAAGTAACTCACAAACACTGTCTTTATGAGAAGTGATTTCAGAAAAGTTTGGCTAAGTGGCTTCCTGAGTGAGATTCATAATATGCAAAGGGACAAGCACTTGTTGTGGCAGTAGGCAAAGAGGGATTTTCAGTTTTCTAAACCTTGAAAAGACATAATCTTCTCCTAAAGAGAGACAGATATGGAGGATAAAATAGGTTTTGTATCTTTAATTGGCTTAAATATGAAGGACTTATTGAACTATTTAACTTTTTGCCCCAAAGGAATTTTATTCCTTTATTACAATTTTGTTTTTTTTCCTGGGGTTTAACTTAGCTTACTCTTGACCTTGCAATTTGATTTTCCATAATGAAGCAAGGCTCACTCAAACTGATGTCTTTAAAAAGACAACAGCATTTATGGACTCAGCTGAGAAACTTTCCACTAAGGTGTCTCTCAAATGTCCATTGTACTTTATTGTCATTCTTCCAGGCCTACTTGTGGAGCAACTGTAAGAGACAAATGATTTCCCAAAGATGTAAAGTTTCAGTTCTATTCTGATTTCTTAATCATATGACTGGGTTTTTGTAGGGCCACTACTAGTGGAGTTGCAATCAAGAAATACCACCTTCCTTTGCTGTGGGTTGAATTTTACTGGTGCTTGCTTAATTGGCATTAATGTGTTGAGTGTTAACTGTTCTTTTCAAATAGCTCATGGTGCTGTTTAGCAAATATGGAAGAATTCAAGGTCTTCTGGAAGAAGGTAGAGACTTATTTTCTATAACAGTGCAGTTAAATGCCACCTTCAGTTTCTACAGGAAAGTGAGAAAGAAAAAAGGTGAAAGAAGGGAGACAGACTTGGGAATATTTGTCTTTAGTGTTTGGTAAAAAGAACAGCAAAACCAGCAACAAAATCAAAAAGACAAGAAAACAAAATATTCACAGTGTTGACACTGAATAGTGTCTTCCTCTGTCAGCAATTTTACAGGAACCCACAACTACCCAGGCAAAAATCAAACTGAACATAACTGCAAACGCACCTGTACTAAATATTTTAAAAGAATAAGCTCTTCCCATTCTTCCCATTCCCATGGTGGGAATTTATTGTATACTTGTTACTCTGCTGACATTTTTGCTTTCTTCTGATGAGGGGTGAATGGCCTTGTTTCATCAAAATAGTGATTGGAAGAAGGGTGCTTGCAAATGGTATATTTTTAATCATCAAAGAGAATCACTCTAGTCCTGCATAACAACTCTGCTTCAACGTAAGCAATTAATTTTCATCAAAAAGTTGGTTTTCATCACACATGATTTTTCACTGCTCCTAAGTGGTTTGGTTGTGACAGCAGCTGCCACTACTCAGTATGTGCAGTTTATCCAGGCAAAAAGCAAGACATTCCTTCTGCTGTCATCTGGATACCACCAATAGCAGAAAATAACCATGTCACTAAGCTACACTACAACAATGAAATAAGTGAAGCTCCTCTTTCATATTCTTATGAGTAAGCATATTCTTTCAGGTAAGCAATTAAAAAATCTGTGTCCATAGTAATATGAGTTCTGATATTACTATGCAAGCAAGCAGTCCTATGGCAAACCTGAGCAGAACCTTGCTAATTGAAGGAAGAGAGACCACCATGAAATGTCCAGAGAGTCAGAGACAGAAATTTCTGTTTCTTGGTCTGGCTGAAAACAGTCTATTTAAAGATATCATCTGGTAGTTGAATACAAAGTGAGATTATTCAATTTTAGGTATACAGAAACCATGGTAAAATATCCATGAGGGGTTGTGTTAACATACAGTTTCCTTAAGGCAAAACTTGCCCTTACTTCCCATAAATGAAATGAGGATGATTTATCAGCTGGTTATGTTTAAGAAATCAGGGTTCCCCTCTGTCTTGGGCTTCTTAAGAGGAAGGAAAGGAGAAATATTGTCTTTAGGGTAATGATTCTAGTTGTCATCTTAGTGTACGTATGTTACTGTGCTAAAAGTTCACACAAAAATATGTGGCCAGAAGCTGCCAGTTTGAAGGGGCCTAAAGGGAAAACTGGAGGATGGATGCTTAGTCTTCACAAAAGCCCAAAGAAGCTTAGTCTTCAGCACTTGTATGCCTGCATGTCAAACACATCATTCTTTGTTTCCTTCTCACCCTAGGAAATATGTGGTAATGAAGATGTCCAGGTAGTTTATTACTAACAGCAAATAATGTGCAATTGGATAAATTAATTTTTCTGTGTCTAACTTCTTCTGCAGAGGTGCCCAAAGTAATTCTGAGAGAGTGTGGTCACACTCCTGAGCTCAGGACTCAGCAATGGCCCAGTGCCCTCCCTGCCCTTCAGGACGTTCCTGCACCACACCCAACTGTGCCACACAGAGGATCTGCAGACATGTAGGGATCCATGCAAACAGGCTTGGATTTGCAGTGGGATCCCCAGCCAGCAGCAGTATCCCTCTCTGAGCACACTTTGAGATGCCAAAGTGCAACATCTACCCTAGCCCTGTTGCTGTATGTCCAGCACAGATTGTCACTTTGATTGCTTCTGGCACTTAATCTGTAGTATATGTAGTGTAAGCTTTAGCTTAATTGTAATTAGGAGCAGCTCCACCATGGCATCTGGTGGGCAGTAAGACGTCAAGTGAGAGGATCTGAGGTTCAGACGCTTGGTTATGTCCCCAAACAGGGACAAAAAAATTACATTCTCTGGTTCTCAGCTCATGAAAGAAAATATTTATTTCTAAAAGTTGTATTGAAATGGCTACCTTTGACTTTACTGTTTACATCTATTACTCAATATATTGCAGAAAAATGGAAGTTATTATGGTGGCATTGGCATAAAATTTTCTGGCTTCTTCAAACCAAAGCATATCTATGGTCCCCTGAGACTCTGAGTAGTCACTCATTCTTGTGGAACATTTCAGTTAAGTGATGCTTTGATGGCATTCACAGATAAAAAACCACTCTCAGAAAATTTTTAGCCATGGCTAATCATACGTATCTCCTGTTGATTAAGCACTCTTTGGCTTCAAGGCTTTTTTGGTTTTAATACACTTTCAGTAGCACACACAAAAGAGCCTAAGCCCATGATGTGCTGCTTAGAGGCATTTCATACAAGCAAGTCATCCTAAGACTCTCCTCTCTCAAGACTACAATATTTTTCTCTTTTTAACATTTGAGTCTGTGGACAGTTTGGAGGTGAGATGCTTCTAATACAGGCCAAGATTTCCAGGAAAGGCTAAAGATTATGGCACCCAAATTGAATTACAGAGTCTTTAAACGGACAGGACTTTAAGTGGGTGCTCTGCACTCCAGGACAAGCAAGGTGGTTACTCTGAGTCCACAAAAAAGAAAGCACTAATCTCTTGCAAATCCAAAACAAATTCACAGAAATAATTTGAGCTATGCAGAAATAACTGGGGATTTGGGGGGGAGGGGTGGGGGGGGGAGAAGGCAATCACAGTGTTAATTTAAACTCACACTTGCTGCAAATTAAAACTTTTTAATTAAAGGAAAGCACTGGAGGGACTTTATCCTGAGGATCCCATCACATCTTACTGTTTGACACAAAGCCCTGGAAACTGAGTCAAAAGTGTTGAAACCATTCAGGCTAAAAAGTGGGAAAAATAAACGCCAGATTTGCAATAATTTCAACCCATGACCTGTCACTATTCTGCTGACATGGAGGAAAGTGGTTGCTCCAAGAGGAAGTAATGCCTCTTGCAGTCAGAAGAGGTGGTTGACAGCAATCCTGGCAAGAGCAGAAAACTGCTTTTTGCTTCATCCAGCTCATTTTAGGACATGGTGGCATTTTGCAGGCCAATCCCCATGCTGTGAAAAAATGTGATCATTCTTGCAGTGTGCAGTAATTGTGTGTTGTTTCTTAAGGGGAGCCAGGCACATCCAGATTTCTGGCATCAGCTAAGGTTCTCCCAGAAGGTCTATTCTGAGCTCCCTGTGCAATGAAGTAAGAGCTGTGCATATGTCAGTGTATTAAAGGTTCTGCATGCTGTGAAACCCAGTTAAGGAAGTTTCTCACAGGCTTCCCATGCTTTTATATTTGGAGATCCAGCAATCCTTCAATGGCACAAAAAATCTGGTAAGAATCGTGGCTTTGATTTTCAGCTGACAAGTAATAGTGGTTTAAGCCAAAATTACCTCTCTTTAAAGCATATCTTAACAGGTTGCTGCTCACTCTTGTTACTTCGGTGATGCAGAACTGAAGAGTGCCTATTCAGAAATCAGGAAATGCCTAATTATGAGCACTTACTGAAATTTAAAACACTTCCAAGCAATTAAAGGATGACTACTCAGATGCTGAAGCAGAGATCAAGAGTAAGGTAGGAATTATCTCACACACTGGTACTGATAGCATGGATATTTTCTGCACACTGAACTGATAATAATTCAATACAATATCACACAGTTCAAGCATGTCTCATTGTATCTCAGTATTGGTTAAGAAGAGTTTACTTAAACATCAAAACCAGTTTTTCCAAAATAACTTTTTCACTGAATAGCAGCTTGGTTGTTGAACATGTTTTAGAAGCCTTTTATTCCCTATCAAAAAGACTACAGTTACAAATGAGAAAAAGCATTTTTTGTGAATTTATTGATAAACTATAATAAATATTTCTGGACACTTCTGTTTTACTCACTTCCATTCCTTCAGCACATCTTGAATTGAAAAACTGGAATATCAGCACTGGGCACTGCAGAACATCATGCAGAAATAGAAATGCCTAAGGAGGAAAATTCATTATGTTTTTGCATGTCTCAAAACAACTTCAAGTAGATAAATTCCCAAAATTTAGGATCCATCTTTATCTGAAGAACTCTCCTGTTTCTGTCACCAATTATGTCAGTTGGGATCATAAGTTCAGGACGTAGATTCTTGTCTAACAGAAAACATATATTTGACCTGACAAGTAAAGACTAAATTTTATCATATAATTTTGATTTTTTTAGAGTCATCTAAAGTCCTTGAGAAGTACGATTAAGGCAATTATTTGCCTAGGGAAAAAAATACTGCCACAAAGATGGAATTCTAGTCATAAAGAAACATTTATGTTTACATTCCAATTAATATCTTCCTTAGTATTACCTGGTTCTCACCTGAGACTGGGAACAATAGGGTGTACTGGCATATATGTTAGTCAACCTGCAGAAAAGCTCAGGTTTCAACTATGCCCTTTAATGATCCTTGAGAATAAGAATAAACAGCCCAAACTTAATTTTCTAGTAATTAAATGGCATTTTTGCTTAGTCTACATCAATCAATAATACACTGTTTTTAACAGTCAATGCCATCTGCCTCTGGCTTCTTACACATCAAACACTCAAATGCCAAAGCCACTCTTAAAGCAGGGCAAACTAAATGAATTATTTGCATTAAGGAGCAATCCATGTTATTAATCTCTGTTGCAGTGTGCAGTTAAGTGCAATGAGGACTGAATCCTGATGACATTGCCCATGTAAACTGCAGTAATTTAAAATTTATTTACTCCTGAAACTTGACTAATTTGTTGTAAAGTTCAGATCAGCATCATTTTATCAGAGAGAGAACCTGATTTAAAAGCCATTTACAGGGTGCCAGATGTAGTATCTCACTATACCTTGCACAAATACCATTTTCCTGAACAATGTCATAAATAGGGTACATTTAGAATTAAAAATGTACCCTCCATAACACAAAATGCCAAGAAAGGCATTTTAGTGTTTTACAAACATGTTATTAGTGAAGAATGTCAGGCTTTTAAAATTTAAATTACTGTACTAATTCACAGCAAAATCACATCCAGAAACATTCCCTTGTTTCACCTTAGGTAAGTGGATTTAAATCTCTTGTAAACAATATTTATTATTCTTTATATATCTTTCTCTCTTGCAGTCCTCCAGAAATATCCAATTACAGCAACAGAGAGAACAAAGTAGAATATGCTCACTTCCATTTGGATTGCAGCCAGTGTTACCAGCTAGGTCCATCTTTAAGTTCCTATCCACCACACAAGCAGAGTAGTTGTAGCACACACCTCTTCTATTGGGGTGACACAAAAGGATATTCACCCAGATTCTCCCATCAACAGTGAGATGTCAGCCCATCTGGAAAGTTGTTTACAGGCCATGTGAAAGGGGGACAGAGAAGAGGACTGACTCATAGCAGACAGATTCATAAACAATGACCCAAATATCATTGTTTCAGAAGGAAAAGCTTCCTCCCATGAATTTGGGCAGACAGTACTTATGCAGCAGATAACCCCAGCTGACCTTTCTAGCATTCAAAGAATAATATCTCTGCTGAGATAAACCAGTATTGAACAACTTTTTCAGTGTGTCAGGCAAAACAAACTCTTGGTTCACACCATCTCTGCTGTCCTTCTTGGTCTTACATAACTGTGGCTGGAGCATATGAACAGAGATCTATTGCAAGGAAATGTCATGCTGCTTTTGTTCAAATTCCACTACCTCCTTCTTTTACTATATCTGAACAATATTTTGTTCTAAACCTTCCTGATGGGGGATGAGAAAAGCAATTAACTTTATAATTTTCGTACCATAGCATGATTGGGGTCCCCTTTTCTCCCTTCATGATAATTTCAAATGCATGAAGAATTAATATTTAACTACCTTCTAAACCTTATGATGCCTACCTTATTACTTTTGTCAGATACTGGATGATGTATGTTGCATTGCAACACGATTGTGTGAACTCTTGCTTGGAAAAACAAACCACTCATTTTCTTATAGCCTCAAAAAATAAACATATTTCACTCTGCAAGAAAAATTAAATATGTACATATTGCTCAGCCTCAGTTGCATTGTCAGACACAAGCCCACCATATGCCTTCTCTATTTTTATTACTACTATTTTTGTGTTTTGGGAAATGCCCAAAACAAGCACTTCCATCCCTCCCTTGGTATGGTTTTGAAGTGATGAAAGCTGACTCGGCTGACTTCTGTGCACAGGGCAAATTAACAGAACCACACCACAGAATCATTTATACTATAAAATTAATCATAGCCACTGTGCCATATTAATAACTGCTATTTGTTGTGAAGGTAAATACAAGCTTCCTGACCCTGGGAGCCTCTCCAGAAAGCAGAGAATACTGAACCAAAAGGATACTAACTTTTGTAATGTTGCACTACTGCAGCTCTGCTACCCTTTGCTGAACAAAAGAGAAAGATATCTACAAAAAATTTCCAGGGAATAAGAAGCATTGTTCTCTGGCTAACATAAATCATGCAGAAGCATCCGACCTTAGCTGCTTGTCTTGGTTGATTTCATCAGCTAGTCTCACAAGCATATCTTCCCTTGAAGCAGGTGGCTTGGTACACCTAGTGTACCAAGGTGTGGGGTTTGCAGTCACCACTAGTGAGATGAAAGTTGGGCAAAAGTGCAACACATCTGCATCCTGTGTTGAAGGTCACTTTTGAAATATGAGTTCAACAAAGCAGCTGTACACCCCAGGGCAGAGGGAGAGGGGGGACACATGTATCCTGCTGTGACACATTGCAAGGGTCACAAATGCTATGATGGTGTGTCATTGTCCATACACAAACATCATTGCATCATTTCACCTTGTAATAAACATAATGAAAAAGGGGTTTTTTTAGCACATCTCAAGAATACAGCAAGATTATGTATATAAAGAGATTGGAGCAGTAGAGGCAGAGCCAGAAATAGAGACTGGAGAGTCCATGTTTCTCACAACCCTTGCTTTCATGCTGGTCAGTCAACCACACCCTTTCCTTCACCTGGGAGTTAGCTATTGGTGGCAGAAGTCTGAAGCGCTTCTGTATGTGCTTACAGTTATCATCTACATCCTTCACATCTCATTCAAACTTCTAAAATGTGCCTGGTGTTAATCAGATGTCAGCATTTCCAAGGTGTTTGTCTGTCTTAGCAATGTCTTGTTCCCAGTTTATAGCCCTGTATTTTTGTTTATTTCATAGAATGATATTTGCAGCAAACTGTTGCAGAAACCTTGGCTACTTCCTGCCACTCGAATCTAGGTGCACCTTGATGCTGAGGTTGCAATATGCCCAAGGCAAGCTGCACCATGGTTCTCATTCTGGGGTGCCAGTGGCAGGTTCCCAGGTCCTCACCATGTCACCCTTCCTCCATTGATACATGGCAGCTGGGTCGAGGCAGGACAGTTTGACTTAGATGATGTGGACCACAGGACAGGAAATCCAAAGTTTCCTTGGTTCCATCATGTAGCTGATCAGGAAACTGCAAATGGGGCCAGGATGGTGGGACTCCGATATCAATCTGACATAAAAGCCATTTCTCTGACATGCCCTTTTGGTGTTGCAGGGTCCTGGCTCACAGTGCCTCCTGGCTCTCTTCAGACTGTGCTTCCCCTGCTTTGCTAGTGCTCTCCTTGGCTTCCCCTTCTCCCCTGTCTTGCATTTCTTTTAACAAGCCTGATGCAACTTGCACTTCTCCAGGCGAGGACAAGCCACACATCTGAAGAGAAAATTGCTCCCTACAGATCTGCTTGCAAAGCCAGAAAAACAATAATTTGCAAAAGGGATTTTTCAACACTCAGTGTGCCTATGCCAAAATGCCTCAGTAGATTCTCTCGACTTCACTTCTCTGCTGAACTAATTACTCTGCTGGAGTCTGTTCCTGTTGTTCTCAGGGAGGCAATGGAATAAACTGGGTAATGGAAGCCATAGAAGTGGTAAATGTCCTGTGTTTTATTCACCTGCTCTTCCTGCCCTAGGAAGGATGTGGGTTGATCTTGAGAGGAAAGACATCAGATCAGTTCTGTTTCTTTATTTTTCCAAAATCAACTGCTAAGTGAAATAACAAAGTGTGCACAAGAATACTAGCAGGTCTTTGTTTTCCCTCCTCAATAAAAGCCAGCAGCTGCTTATTATTTCACAGACAAAGATAAGCAATGTAACATTTGTGACCACTCATAGACATTGATTTGTTTTAGTGTATTGTTCTCAGCCAAATTTCTTGGCTTTTTCGTGGTTTGAGACTGGAAAAAATCCCAAAGAATATCAAAATTATGAAATTGCTAGGAAGAAAAAAATATTCAAGTAAACAAACTGTGAGTTACACTTCTCCTATAAAGTGGCTTTGCTGACAAGAGAATTAGATCAAGATGATCTTGGCAAGCAGGATGCTGCGTTAACTGTGCAAACTTTTTTGATGTTCATATACATTTCTTAGCAGTAGGGTGGGATCGCTTTTCCACATTTCACAGAGAAACTGATTTATAGGTTGAAAAGAAGCTGAGTTCTTTTAAATTGCACAACATTTAAACAAAATCTTTCAGTATTCTGCATCAGGTTTTCTGCTTACGTCTCTAACTCTACTTCCTTCTTCAAAACAGATCTTTCCTCCACAGCCCCCTATATTGTTTTGAAAGAGAATTAAAGGTGGAGAAAGGGAAGTAAGATGATTAGATATCACATCTTCTGTTACGCTTTGGCTTTTTCAGCTTATAAGTTTCTTGAAACCCCTTATATTGTAGCTAGCATCTCTTGAACAGCAATTTGTCAAACCTTGCTTGTCATAGCATCACCTCCACAAATGAGAAAAAGGCATGTTTCTACAGATGTCCAAATAAAACTGCCTTCACAATCAAATGGTTAGTGCCCTGAATTTTCACATAGCATATGCACAGTCTCTAAATCATTTCAGTGTGTATGTAGACTTAATGGGGAATGGAAGCTGAAGGAAATCTAAAGAAATCTCATCCCTGTTCCCTTCTTCCTTTTGCTCCATTTCTGTGCTCCCCTCCTGGTCACATAAGTCAATATAAACGTGCATCCTCTCTGCTCCCATGCCAGCCTACACATGTTGTGGCTGTATTCATCCAGCACTCACACAATAAGTGCCTAGTAGTTTGGATCCAAGGTCCAGGCTCAGGCCCAGACACACCAGGTTCAGGTCTACTTTTATCATGGAATAAGCAAGACCGGCTGTTTTGTCTGTCATATAACTATTTTCCCCACACTCTGAGTTGTTGGAACTAGGGTGGCCTGGAGAACAAAAACAAAAGGGAAGATTTGCTGTAATGTTCACAAACTAAAGAAAAGTTGATATTAGTGTAACTTCTGAGTTGCAAGAGGTTAGGCAATTGCTGGCTTCCTTGGAAATGCATTTGTAGTTCCTGTTTCACAAATGCCCCACAGAAAATGAAATTGACTCACATTGGCCAAAGAGCCATGAGGGAAGATGTGGCTTCTGGTTGGTTTATGCTGAGCACAGAAAGCTGTTTACAAGGATGTAAACTGGAGATGTTTCCAGTAATGCTGCCCTCTCAGCTATGAAATTGCAGAGCCCTAGGCCTCACTGGAGCTCTCTTGCTGGATTCTACTTAATGTGCTGGCCTAGCCACTTTCTAAGCTCTGTTTATAAATTCTCTGTTACAAGAGCAGGGGTGCACAATAGGCAATAGATTTTGAGAGGAATATTGTTATGTGAGAAAGACCGTATCATTGCTTCTGGTCAGCTTCTGGACTCATGTTTTACAGTACTGTCTGAAGGCTGTCAGAATAGGACAATACTGCCTATCATTTCGTATCATGTTGAGAACAAACTTATTGCCGTGAAAAAGGCCTGTGAACTCTGTGAACTATTTTTTACAGATGTACCACATGCACAAACCTCCACAAGTCCAAGAGAGGGGAGCAGAGGAGACTGTTTACTTTGACCCAATCTGAATGGTATTTTTTCTTAAGAAATCTCTGTATTCAACAACTTCTGCTGTGACCATACAGGATATTGTGAGTATTGTATGTTTGTATTAAGGTAAGAATAGACTTGCCCCAGTATGTGTATGGAGTGCTCACCACTCATCCTCTCTATTCCAAAATGCTTCTGTGTGATTGCAGACCCGATGAAGAAGTGATTGATTGACTAAATAAGAAAAGAAAAAAAAAGCCAAGCATACACAAAAATAAAGTGTTTAGGGAGTTGGCTTTTTTCCTATTATATAAAATCCACATTTTACTATAATTCTGGAGATTGTGACTTCTTAATAAATGTTCTTATCTTGGTAAAAATAATACCAGAAAATTAAATTACTTTCTTCTTCCCACTTCCTTGAAAGAAATGGTTGCTTTTCCTATAACACATTTCAGACATGCATAACATTTCTAAACAAATATACCTATCAATTACCTTTCACATATTTGGAATTGACCATCATCTCCTTCTAAATTTCCTCTCAAATGATGACCTTACGCGCAGAAATTCTTGTATAAGCAGGTATTACCTGAAACCAGTGGACAAATACAACCTTATTACATTTACTTATTAAGCTGTTTGCTTACCTGATGTGTTTATGTGGTCTTAGACTGTGAGCTTTGTGAGTTTGGGACTGTTTCATGCTATTCACTCGGCTGTGTGCATTATGGCTGAGTCCTCCTGGCAGCTCTGAAACAGAGAAAGAGAGATGGAAACAAAAGGAGTAGCTGCCTCTGCTGACAGCTGAGCTTTGATGTCAGATGAGGACAATTCCAAGGGAAAGAGTAAAGTGCTGGTGTTCTTCTGAAAAGGTCCAGGCCCATGGACTAGACAACCACATGTCCTCTACCAGGAGGACTTTCTTCACCTGTTCTGGCTGAGAACATAGCATCCCAGCACTGGAGAAGGTAGGTCCTTGGGAAATACAGAGAGTATAAATGGTTGGAGAATAATATATTTTGAAACATAGTTGTTTTATCTGGCATTTTGAACACAGATGCCATGTCTGAAGCCTTTGACCTGTTTATTTGATCCTAATCTGGTGTAGTGATATCCTTTCCTGGCAAAGAATCCTCGTATCCTTTCTCAAAATGAATGACATTGTTTACCACAAAAGGACAAGATAGATTGTTGTATTAAGTCAACAGGACAACTTGGTGATTCTATTCATTCACAGTTTTATGACTTTTCCTTTGCCCTTTCTATCAGTTTTAGTCTCCTTGTGCTGTTATTCTTGTTAAAATGTTTTTACTTTATAGGATTTTCTAATGTGGATGGCAAAACATAGTTTATACAACAATGTCCACAATGGAATGGTTAGGTTTTATACATATAAAAACCCAAAGCCTGAATCCCTAATGATTCATCCATTGTTGTACACACTTCCAAATTAGAAGTGGAAACATGAAATATAGGGAGTAATTAGGTGATGACTAATGGAGACTAATGATTTTGCTGCTACAAGATGAGAAGACATTTTTAATATCATCTTGTTTTCATATTGAGTTTACACACTTAAGCCTTGTCAGCTAAAGTTTGCCATGCAATGAAGTACACATTGAAAATCAGTTGACAGGTCTATTTGAGATACTGAGGTGCTTATTTCTATGGAAATTTGAGATGAGCAGAGAAATAACCATTAATAAATCAAATTCCAAAGAATATTTTCAAAGGCTAATGTTAAAATAACAGAAACAACAGTGTAGAGGGGAGTTAACTGCTTTTATTCATCTCAAAAGAAGGTTTAAAAGTAGATCCTAACAACCATTATTTAAATGTCAGTACTACTTACTGATTTGATTAAACCTTTTACAAGAAGCGATTTCTTAAATATGTGCACATTCTCTGACTGACATTTTACAAGGGGGCCTGGAACAGGCAGTGGTTTGGAGGGAATGTAATTTCTTTCCTGTTGTTTAAAGGAGTAAAATTTGCAGGGGTAGTTGAGACTTTGAGGGGGGAGCACGCCCTGGTGCTTTCAGCAGAGCATGGGGATTGCATTTTAACTGCTATATGTTCTGCTCCTAAAGTCATGCTATTGTCACTCTTCAAACAGGTGGAGGGAGCTCATGCAGCACACAAACCTTGGGATTTGCATTGCTATTTCCTGTAACTTTTCATATGAACAAGATTTACTAGTCCATGTGGTCAGAGTGGTGAAACCTCAACGCCAGTGCGCAGCACCTGACTAAGGAGTAAAGCAATATTAAGGAAGTACTACCTGTGGGGCATACACAACAGAAGTTACAGAATCTCAGGCACATTGGCAGCACCACCTTCTGAATGTTGACTGCAGAAATGGAAAGAGTTCAGGAAAAGTCCTCAAAAATTACCCTTTTGGAAATAGGAAATGAAGCAACAGAAAGGACTAAAAGGATTTTCAAGTAATGGGTACTGTAAAATTAACACAGGAAATACAGACTCAGTGACAGAGCAAACTGGTCACATCACTCATGTTATGTTCATGCTATTTTCTCTTCACATGCTAGATAAGGTAAAGAAAATCACTTTGCACCTAAAATGGAATATGCTGTATGAAGTCCATATAATCCTTTAATCCATGAAGTCTTGGTTTTCTCCCAAAGCAGAATGAAAAACTAATGAATAAAACTTTGAAATCTTTGATGAAATTGAGTAACTTTTTAGCCAGCCTTGCTGCCCCTAATCCCTGTGAGAGGAGCAGGCACAATGCTTATGAATGCTACAAAAGATTGTGTCTAGGTGATCAGAGAGCCAGGAACACTTAATGAATGGCTTATCTGAGCTAAGTATTAAAAAAAGGAGAGTTTTAATGAAAAGTCACCTGCATGTGCTCCTCTCCTCTTGCCTTTGATGTCTGGATGATGTGTTGCTGTATCTGAGGTGCAGGTCAAGACGGGCTGTTTTTCAAAGGCTTCAGCAGAAGACATGCATCCCATAATGAAAAGAACAGCAGATAAGGTAGCCTGGTGCTTCTGGGACTCTACCACATTGAAGAGCTTTGCGTGGAATGGACAGTTAGCAGAAACTCTGTAAACAGACACAGGAGAAATATAGAGCCACCAAACACATTAGGATGGTGTAAGAAAGCTGAAACCCATGTGGATTTGAAGTTGGTAAGGGAGGTGAGGGTTAACATGAAAGGCTTCTGCACGTATTTCTAGCAGTAAAAGATCTGGAGAAAACATGGGCCCACATGGCAAGGATCCTAGAGACAATGAACACAGAGAAGCCAAGGTGCTAATGATGTTTTTCACCTGGTCTTTATGGATAAATTCTGCCTTCTTCCATCCATGAAAACAGTGGGAGATTCCAGAGCAAGGAAGATGTATACTTGTTGAAGGGTCAGGTTAGGGAACACTTATAGACACCAGAAGTTTACAAGTCATGGTGTCTGATGGGATGCTCTTGAAACTGCTGAGGGAGCTGCCCAATGTAACTGCAAAGTTTTCTTGCTTACTTTGGAAACCCCATGATGATGGGAATCGTTCCTGTGAGATGAGAGAAAGCAAATGTCCCGTCTCAGGAAAGACATGAAAGAAAATCTGGGGAAATATATGACAGTTAGACTCACCTCAACCTCTATGAAAGAGATGGAGCAGATAATCCAGGAAATTATTTCTAGTTGCATGAAGGACAGGAAGGTGCTTGTACATAGTCAGCATGGATTTACAAAGAGGAACTCTTGTCTAACTAACCTGACAGCCTTCTGAGGCTTGGTGTATGAGGGGAGAACAGTGGATGTTGTTTACCTTGACATTAGTAAGGCCTTTGACACTTTCTTCTGTGACAGCCTCACAGAGAAGCTGAGAAAGTACAGGTTGAGTAAGTTGACTGTGAAATAGACAGAAACCTGGCTGAATCGCATCTTCAAATGGTTGCCCTCAGCAATACAAAATGTGACTGAGGGCCAGTCACTAGCAGGGGTCCTCAGCAGTTAGTACTTGACTAATGCCATTTAACATCTTCATTAATAACATGGGAGACTGGGGAGAGTTGCTCCCTAAACAAGTTTGCACATGTTGAAAATCTGGGAGGAATGGTTGATACACAACTCATGGCTGTGCTGACATTCAGTGGATCCCAACAGACTGGGGAAATTAATAGAGGGCAACCTCATGAAATACAGAAAAGGAATATGCAAAGTCCTGCAGCTGGTGAGGAAAAACCCTGTGCACGCATATACACTGGAGGACAGCCGTGTGGAAAGTACCTGGCAGAAGAGGACCTGGGTATTCTGGTGAAAAAGGATCTGAATGTGATCCAGCAATGAGCCTTTGTGGCAAAGACAGCCAACAGTATCCTTGACTGCATTAGAAAGAGCCTTGCCAACATATTGAGGGAGATGATACTTCCCCACTGCAGGGCATTGGGTGAGACACATCTGGAGCACTGTGTCCAGTCCAGTGCAAGACACATTTTGACATCCTGGAATGTGCCCAGTAAAAGCCTCGAAGATGATTGTAATTGGAACATCTGACACAGAAGAAGAAGCTGAGACAGCAGGGACTGCTCAGCTGAGGGAAGAGAAGTCTCAGGAAAAATTTATCAAGATGTATAAATACTTGAAAATATGGAGTAAAGAACACAGAGCTAGGCTCTTATCACTGGTGAAAGGATGAGAGACAATGGACACAAACTGAAATGCAAGACATTCCAATTGAATACAAGAAATAACTCTTTTTACTCTAAGGCTAATCAAGCATTGGAAGAGGTTGCCCAAACAGGCTGTGGAGTCTTTATCCCTGAGGTCTGAAAGTGTGAAAACCTGACTGGACACAGTCCTGAATTCACTATGCTTTGAACAGGAAGGTTGCACCAGATGATCTCCAAAGGTATCTTCAGCCCTTGTATGACTTCATAAAATGAGCTGAAAGCTGAACAAATGACCCTTGACTGATTCTGCTTCCCATTAAAGCTGCTTAACACCTTTGCATGTTCCACTGTTTTCAGAGATGAAAATATTGTTTCTTGAACCAGATGCAAGTGATCTTGATCCCAGGAGAGTGGAGGGCTGTGTAGGGAGGCATCAGGAACACTAAGTTTTGTTCATTTAGTTTTTTTGCAGTCCACTCTACTTTAAATTCAACGGTCTTGACTCTTTCAAAGAATAAATTTTCTTTTTTCCTAAACCAGAACAGAATTTTAAATATTTCAGGTCCTGTAATCTGGTGATATACATAATGCACTTTGATTCTATTATGAAGGTGGCTGCAAATGAGAGAACCAAATAGATCATCTCAGTTTTGAAAGGAGTGTTAATTTGGTGCTTTGGAACAGGAGAGCACTCTCAAAGCAGATGGTTAGGACTTCTCACTATGGTCCTTTGCTTAGAGGCATGAACCAGTTTCAGCTTCAGAAGTGTTAGAACTTATGAACACTTTAAAGACTGTAATTTCAGAGGCAGAATGAAGTCTAGATGCATTGCCTATGATCTTTCTGTAGTTTCTAAAAGTCCTTTTTTTTGAAAAATAAACCTTGCTGCAGGTAATGAGGTCATACTAGACTAATACCAATACAAGAAAATATGGAGGATTTTTTATTTCATTTACTTGTTTCCCAGCTACCTAGTCTTCACTAGATGATTTCTCCTAAGTCAGTTGATAAATATCAGAATAATTCCAGAACTTTTAAAAACTTAGAAGACACACCTGGTGAACAAACCCTGTAAATTTAAAAAGGGTTAAAATTATGAGCTGTTATTTTAAAATCTGCCTACTCCCTCTCCAGCAATGCAGATCTAATGCCAAAAGATAAGGATTAAAATGTTAGATGTCTAAAAAAGACATTATTTAATAACAACACTTAGAAGAAATAATGGTCACACATATTCCTTCACCTCACCCAGACTCAGAATCCCACTCTGGGACTTGCTTTTACAAATATAATCAACACATATTTAATGCAACAATGTCTTTCTAACTGTTTTTTCTGATTAGTTGTGTGTAACTATATCCAAAGTGATATATTTTCTTCTTGACAAATGCAGAAATTTCCAATAGTCCATCAGGTTGGAGCTGATCAGCTTCTACTGAGGCTGGCTGCAGTTTTAAATTGCCTCATTATTTTAGAGAAACATCAGAACAGGTCCATTTGAAATAGCTATTGACAGAAAAGACAGGAATTTAAGTTTTGATAGTGTTCTTACTCCACGCAGTGAAGTTTCAGAGGCAGAGATGTGTGCATAGAATATCTTGAGGATGGTCAAATAATTAAAAGAAACACATCCTTACAAAAAACCATTTTTTTTCTGTGAGAGATCAAAGGTGTTCCCTCCTAATGCAATCTTTGGAAAAAATAGAATGCCTGTTCAATTCTCATTTGACAGCTCACCGAGACATGAATAGAGAGCCTTCAAAAGTGAAAAAATTTGCAAAATCTTATGTTAAAAGTGGGAGAAGAAATCAAGTGAAGCACACTCACTGGCATGTTTGCAGGAAAGAAAAAAATGTAATCTGGATACACTTTCTCTGGTTTGTCAGGACTGATTTGCCATTGTGGAAACAGCTTGGAGACAGCACTTTTCTCTAATGTCTATTTTTTGGAGGGTCAGGATGCTCTCCCAGGTGGGTTTTCCACTCATGAGACCACCAGGCAGCAGAAACAGACTGGGGAGGAGCTTGTGTGGGCTTAGAAACTTGTGTTTCTCTTAGAAACTGCAATGGTCATCCTGACTACATGAGTGTCCCATCCCTCAGAGAGCTGTGTGAGGAGTGGAAACGAACTGACAGGGAGAAGAATGCAGAACAACTGGATATAGTCAGAGCTTTACCTTTAAAGACAGAAAGAAAAGGGAGGGAAAAAGGGTTGTGGTTGTGTCAGATGTCCAGCTTGTAGTCCTACAAGGCTTCATGTTTTACCTTTAAACCCTTAAATGAAAACATAAAATAGGGTTGCCACCACCTTTCCTTCTTGCTGCTGCACTACCAACAGGTGACATACTTTCCTAGTTTCCTCCTCCCAAATATGTCCCAGAGTCATATAGATTCCAGATTTAGTTCATCTCAGTCTTGCTTACAAACATTCCCATAACAGCAGATCAGCACATCTGACTCTTAAAAAGAATCCACTTGGAAGGGTATTTTCCCCTCATGCTTCTGAGGTTACCCCTAGCACTCCATAGTAATTACAGCATCACAGGGGCTCTCTTTTCTGTGCAGCATTTTCCTCTTCCACTGCAGAACAGAAGGTTGTGGCCACCTTTGTGGCTTTGTGATTTTGTGCTTCTTCAATTTATGGCTGCCCTGGAGCTGCTCAGCATGGCAGGGTCATCCAGACCTTGCACAGCAGCAGCTGATGCAATCTTCTTTCAAAAGGAAGAGTTTGAAATAGCTGTATATGAGGAAAAAGTACACTTCAAAATGCCCCATATAAGGCAAAGGTGCTGGATTGGTTTTATGAAGGGAGTAACACCGTCTTACTGAGAAGAAACTATCCTGCAAGACACTGAATGCCCAGGCACAAATAATTCTGAGTACTTTGTGAGCAGGGGGTCCCAGCTTTCTGGACATTGCACATCACAGAAGTAGCCTGTCATCCTCTCTCGTCCCTCAGTGGGGAGCTGCCTGTCACACCCCGGGCCCTCCAGCCCCGGCAGCATTCTTCACCACTGAAGTCAGTGAAATTGCAGGCTTTGTCACCTCTGGGGGGACCGTCAGGTACAGGAGTCAGCTGAGGATGTGGCACATTTCACACACACCCTTTGCACTGCTCAGCACTACCGATCCACTGAGAAATGCACTGGCAGCATGTGTCGACCACATCTCTACAAACAGAGAGACAGATGCAATTTGTAAATGGTACAGAAGGGTTTTACAAGTACCTGCATTTTAAACATATCTATTCTGCATTTACTGGAAACTGTCAGCTAAGTAGGATATAGTAAGCATACCCTGGACCCCAGAGCAGAAAGACTTCCACTTAATTTTTTTTCAAATTTAGCTCTTTCTGAACACTGTCAATAATAGAAAATGACAAAAATTCCTAAACTACATGTATCTATTTGCAAAGGGAAAAAAAGTTGCTGCAAAATCTTTGTTGCAACTACTGAAAATTCCAGACTAAATTGTTTGGCAAGAGGTTAAGCCATCAGTGCACTCAAAGAAACAGGCTCTGCAATTATCACTCATCAACCACCACCTACCAGTTGGGAACCAGTTGGAAAGGGTTTAACATGAATATAAATGAGGAGGGAGGGATATGTGGGAATGAGATTGTGTGGCATATTTGGGGGATTTTTTTGACTTCTTTCCAGACATATTTCAGTTTACATAAATATTTGAGGGTTGGATCAGACAGGATTTGGAGCACAATAGTATTAGGAATGCCTTTGCAAAAACTGTGATATGTTTTAAATTAGTCTCTAAGGAGGGGGAGGTCAAGTGGGGCTTTCTCAACATATACATTCAAGTACCATTTAATTATTACAGACCAGAATGATGGGCTTCCCTGCCAGTTTCTCCTCTTTTTCTTGGTCTCCCCTCCCTCTCTGTGATTTGATTAGAAAGTGAACAGCATTTTTAGATGACTGACACTACCTAACATTCCTTGCAGAAACAAAGATGTGTGCCAAAGGACAGGGCTGGGCAATGCACGTGGGATGTCACACTACAGGCAGCCTCTCACTGACCTCCCGGTTTGGCATCAGAGGGTTAAAGCTGCCTTTTGGTGCCTGGGTGTGCCTGCCTCACCTGGAGAATGTCCCAAAAAGGGCAGGAGAAACCACCCTCAGCTCAGGCTGCTTCCCACCGGAGCAGGCTGGAGGCTCTCCCAGGCAGTGCCTGGTGCAGACAGAGGCCTGGGAGTCTGCCTGGCAAGGAGAAGCCTTTTCTGCATTTTCAAGTACCTACATTTCCAAGTGGGCAAGAAGGTATTTGAGGAAAGGCACTTGGAGGTAGCAGGAGGTAGAGCAAGTTACTTGGAGCAGAGCACTGCAAGGGTGAGACCAGGGATGAGAGAGTCTTGCAAAAGCAAACTATCCATTTTTATCTTGCTTTCTCTCACAGAACTCTGAACCAGCTCTTCAGAAAGCAGTAGATATATTCTGGATTTAGACAGGAGTAAGGGAGATAACAATCTGACCCTGGTGCTTAAAAAGTTTTTTGGAGAGTTGCTCAGGTCAGATTTCCTGCGGCTCTATACTGCCAGGATAAAACAGATTTTCAGATACCTCCTGTTGCACATGAAACACTTTTATTTAAAGCTTCTTTTAAATAAGAGTGTGTTCACTAAATAAAAGAGAGGTGAAATGCAAGAGCCTGTTGCTGAGTAAAGCAGGAAAGGGCTTCACAGTGAGATTTGATTGTTTACATTCAATGAAAGGAAAAGTCTGATTTGGAGTGCTCAGATTTAATCTCAGTGCAGATTAAAATGGCTCTATTGTATTCTGCTGGGCTGTTTGGAAAGGTGAACTGAGGCTTTCGTAGGACTGTACCATTGCAGTATATACATGAGATTTACATGCCATCACGTCAGACAGTCACACAGAAGTGCCAAACTGAGACTTTCTGGCATAAGCAATGCTAGCATTGTCTTTCACATTTCCAGTTCTACCTGGCGCTGTAAATAACCTCTGAACTCTTGGTGGATCTGTCTGGTCATTTCCTGAGTTTCCTGATTCTCCTGCCTGCTTGCAAAAGTCGGTTATACCGCACCATGGCTGTAGTTATGTTTTTGGGAATCTGCAGCAGGCTATTGCCAGCACACTTGATACGCCTCCTCTGCAGTGCAATTAGGCAGCACTCCCAGCCTCTAGCAGAAATAGACTTCACAGCGAGAGCGGAGGTGCCTTGCCCTTAAGGACAACCATAAACACATGCTGAGCTAGTGCAACAGATTTAACCCAAAACCAGAAGGACGCAGGATTTAATTCCTAACAAAACAGAAATGAGCTTGGTTACTGCTCTTCCGTTGCAATTTTGTGCTCATATACAACAAAAGGGTAGGTATTGGAGCATGAGAGGGAGAGAGAGCTGTATCATTTAGTAACCCAGTAAACCCAGTAGACTCTGGGGGAGAGGCAGCTTGTTAACACTCATGTGCTAGATAGCACAGCTCTGTTTACAATGAATTGTCTACACTGTGAAGTTTGCTCGCGGAAGGACAAGTTAACCTAGGGCAGTATGTTATGATTCTTGGCACTGCTGGAAACAATGTCTGCTTTCTGAGATAAAAGCGACAACCTAGGAGTTTTTAAGTTCTGTCTGTGGTTCAGATGGCCCTTTTCTGCCTCTCAGAGCAAGAATTATAGGTCTCTTTTAGCTTAAACAAAGGCTTTATCTCCTCACACCATGAAGGTCTCAGCATCCAGAACCTTGTGAGGATTGAAATATTACAAAAATGCTTTGACAATGAAAGCAAAATAAAATGGTGTAGCAGCACCTGTGTGCTTATTGATAGACTAAAGGCAGTCATATACTACTGCAGAGGGGGCAACCCCCCGTGGAGACAGACAGACAGACAGACAGACAATGTTAAGAAGTGATCTTCTTTCACACTTGTGATCAGTCAGCCCTCCGATGACCAGAAACTGTTTAACATTCTGTGAAAAGATGATTGAGTACACTCAATGCTTGTATTTTCTCAGACAAAGCATGTAACCTCTCTGTGGCTGCATCCTCCTTGGCTGTCTCTGATGCTAGACAGGTGAATTCTCTGTGATGCTGACAGCCAAAGTTCAGTTTATTCGGACTTCTCTTTGAACATATTTTGTGTCTTAAGGCTTTTTGATGCCGAGAGTGCCTTAGGTAGGTAGGTATGTATGTATTTGTTTATTTGTTTGTTCATTTTTATCATGGAACACAGCACTGTGGATTCTTTCAGTGCTGTTATGGGTCTGTCTAGAACACACGGGCAAAAACAGCTGCTTCAGAGAGGACTAGGGCTGTGCTTGGAGTATAAGACACGATGCTCATTAGTGACCAACCAACCTTCTCTCAATGGTGAGAAAGAAAACAGAAAGAAAATAAAACCACTGTCTTTTTCCTGACATTTTAGTTATTTTAAATTTTTTTTCCCCTCCAAACAACATTTAAAAGAAGTAACAAGGACAGGAAACAGTGCAATTCAAAATTATCAGATTTTACGCTGGTGGAAATGCATTCAGCAGTTGATAGAGCAGTGAGTGGCAGAGTTACAGGGAATGCTCAACCCAAAGTGAAACTGAGTGGTAAAATCTGAAAAAAAGTCTGAAAAACACACAAATCGGAACCATTATTAGCAGTATGGGGGAAGTCTACACCTGCAACCACAGGGGGATTCTAATTTAAGAATCTGAAGCTTGCAGTTCTAGTCAGTGTTCATCAGCTACTCTGGGAGCATTTGTTATTCTTTCGTTTAAGCTCAGCTGTGATCTTCCAGGATGGAGCATGGGTCAGCTCTGCACAGCACCCCTGGTTTGCCTTGCCTTTGCATCCCATCGGGAGAGGTCACATCAAGCAAGACCTCACAAAGACAGCTGAAGCACCAAGTGCCCAGGCCTGATTGCATCCAGCAGAGGGGCAGATGCAGGCCCAAGAGGATTTCTCCCAAGTGTCTGCCAGTGGCTTGGGTCAACAATAAAATCATTGAAGTGGGGAGGGAGGAGCCTCACAGCTGCTGGGCTGACTCAGTCCATAATGAGCATTCCCTGCCCTTTTTATAAGGTTGTCTGATCTTCAGCCCAGCATCAAGAAGTTCCTTGGACATTTTACCCCAGCTACACATTTCTGCTGTGTTTTGGTTCTCTTTTCACTTGTGCTGTGAATATATAAGCACATCTCTCAGACAGTTTCATATTAAATGAAATATGAGAGAAAATATATAATAAGCCATTTGTCAAGAGCATTTTAGACAGACTCCCTTTGGAAACCACTAGATGTTGATTAGGAGGGAGGCACCTATAGATGAAATTGGCAGCTGATGCTCCAAGCAGCCTAAGATGCAGTGGTAAAATTGTCACGTCAGTCAGCCAAGAAAAGCTAGAAGGGAGGCAGAATTTCTTTTAGTTAGTCCTAGATGGACAATTTTTAATTCCTTTTGCTAAAAAGGACAGATTCTCACAGTATCTCTGTGGTGTTTATGAATCCTTGTCTGCCCCTGACATTTCCAACTGCGTTAATGTGGGAAGTTCCTGGGGAAAGTCCCTTCTTATGCTTTGAACAGTCCTGGGTTGTGGAAAACAGCCATGCAAAAATAAAAATATGACAAATTTTCCCTTTTGTGCAGATTTAATCTTTTTTTATACTCTCTCCCATGTTGGTTTTTTTCTTTTTAACCTTGCCTTCCTTATTTTATTTTTTTCTAAATGGCAAAATATGGATACATTTGCTCACATGTTTTGTTATGTCCAAGTAATTGCTGCTGCTAGCCACATTCCTCCCTTCCCATTGAGAGATAACACCCACTTCCACGCTGTTCCTGCATCTGGAAACCCCCACAGATGTTTGCTTTGCAAAATGACACTCTATTCCAGCAGCAGAATGCCTGTAGCTACTTTGAGAATCATTTATTAAAATAACTTGGGAAGGCCAACACACCTTGAGAACACTGCAGAAGCAGAGAAATTAACCTTTGCAGAGAAGTAAATGCTTTCATTATGATGAAATAGATACTGAGGCAACTTTATCTGAACACTGTTGTGCTTTTGAGCACTCAAAGAACAACATTTTTTAGTTCACAACGACTTGAAAAAAAATCCAAACAAACAACAAACAGCAAATAAAAATGCTCCAGTTCAAATTGCTCAAAGTTGCACTTAAAATCTCAGGAAGCCCAGTCAGATCCCTAGTGTCTCAGCATTCTAAGCCAACCTAAAGGTGTCAAAATGAGAGTATAGACATTTAGCAGTAGGCAAAAGAAACTGTACAGCAGTTATTGGGCTTGTGTAGTCATGGTGAGTAATTATTTGACACAGGTCTGAACCAGAAGCCCCTGTCAGCCCTCCCACTCTTCCTTTCACCCCTGAGGGCCTCCATCCCCTTCCTTCCCTGTGCTGTGTTGGGTTGAATCTGGAGTGGATCTTCCTTCCTGGGTTGGATTTGGTTGACCAAGACAGCAGCAATCTCAGAAGAGCAGGACAAACCACTGTCTTCTCACTGGCTGGGTTGAGCTCTCACAAGGATTTCTCTGAGATTGAGGTACCATCAAAACTGAACCTAAGTCTTGAAATTATTCTGAATCCAAATCCCAAGACAGATGTACGATCTTAACAGACAACAGTCAATGGGAAACGAAAAAAGGCTCAAAATCCTGGATTACAATATCTATCACAGAAATGTTGCAAATATGAACTCTGGTAATTGAATTGCTTAATCAGACAGCCCAGAGAGGGTCATTTTGCTTTGGAGATAAACACAAGGTGACATGAGCTCTGAGGAGTTCAGACACCTGCACATACTGAAAAGTGGTCGCAGACACCAAAGCTATGTTATATGTTTTCTTAAAAATTCTGCATTTCTCTGTTCAGTTTTTTACCTAATTTGTATAAAGGTGATGTTTATCTCAACATTATGATTATAATTTTATAGCTGAAGCCCTTTTAATTGTTTGTCAAGAAGACTGGGTAACATGAAAAAATGCTTTGCACATCTAAACTCTGACAGGCTATGAAAGCAAACAGCAAAACCAGGAGGAACTTGCATGGTTTAGAGCCTCTGCTTCACAGTGAAAGATGGGGAGCATAAAAATATTTGTCCATACTCCAATTAATATGCAACATGCAGAATTAACTGTAGGAATGCAAAGATCTCTTCTTTTGGTGAGTCATGTCTGAGTATTTTTACCTGGCATAAAAAAACATACCTGGGGTACGATCGCTGTTACAAAACTCAATCATAATAAAGATTCAGTACTGCCAAGTACCACCTGGGAAACAGACACTCAAATGAGGCACACAAAGAAAGCAGATTCATTATTCTGTGTGTCATTTCATCCTTTTGTTAGTGTTTTATAAAATGAAGCACTTCTTTTAAAAGAAGAGCAAGACAGTGTTACAAATTACATTATAATGGAATAAGTTTACTTTAAAATAAAGTGTGTGACACTCTACAAAAATACAGGGTTTATTTATCTCAATGATACCACAGCCATACATAGAGCTCCAGAAGTATTGAGGTATTGTAATCTTCTGTAGTATCATGGCATTCACCTGGGCTATTATATTCCACCAAAAAATCTAAAATATAAAAATACACTGTAATTTCACTGTTGACATGTCTGCTTTGGAATTGGTCCCTGCCCTGGAAAGCAATTTAAAATACAGTGGGAGAGGGGAAGAATTATTTTATCTTCATTTTGCTCCTGGAGATGAGTTGATTTGGCTCCTAATCCAGAACTGAGTAACTCAAGGACAGCCATTCCAGCAACTTGTTGAAAGTCATCCAAGGAACTTGTCACAGTATTCATCAAAAGCCCCCATGTGCTGTGGGGAAAAGAGCTTGAAAGGAAAGGAGGAGAAGAACACACTTGACATACTACGTATTCTGCAAACTCTAGAACATCTCATGATCACAAAAGCTAGGAATAAATTTTATATTGCACTAAGTTTGTAAAAAACTGTCAGGGTTCAAGTCAAGGCTTGTATGTAAAATCCTCTTTCCCCTTAATGTTGCAGCCTCTCCCATTATCAGATGAACAAACAGATTATGATGTTTGAGGCAGGATCTGCACAAAACGTTTTTAGATTTAACGGCTTCTCTTCTGGTCATGTCTGATCATGAATTTCAAGTACATACATTGCAGTATTACATCTCAGGCATACACATGCACAAGACGCAATTCAGACTTTCTCACGTGGAAGGACCCTGGGCCAAGAAAATGCAGAAAACATTGGAGTCTATATTCTTATTTTTCTTTCTCTGCAAGAAGATATCCTTTATTTTCAGGATAATTGACCCTACTTGTAGATCATCAAAATTGTGTTGCAGAAGATTAGCAAATCAAAAAACCTGATTCAACCTGAATCCAATGCTCAAGGAAAGAATTTCTCTGAAGTGAGAAACAGGAAAAATAGCTAAGCCTTTAATATTAGACAGCAGAGACTTGATGGTACTCTTATGAAAAAGCAGTAATTTCAAAAAAATTGCACAGATTTCTTTTTTTATTTCCATATAGTTATTAAATGGTCAAGTTCTAGATTAGAGAATATACATAAATAAACTGCTATTAAAACAGCTGTGAACTTTACCACTGCACTCTGAGTGAGTGCATGGCCATCTTTTACTGTGTGATATACTTTGCAACTCTAAGTAACATATAGCAGTTTGTCCAAGGAGTAGCTGTGTCTCTAAGGTAGCATTGAACAAGATATAAATAAATTTAACAACACCTAGGAGGGATCAAATCAAAACTAGAATTGAGAAATTATACTTCACAATGGTAAGAAAATTAGATTAAAAAAGTTCATATCAACACATGAGAAATTAAAATCTTTAATCTTTGGCTGGTAGAATTATTATTTCTCCTACCTTTCCACTTCATTTTTAGAGATTGAGAGCTCCTGTAAAAACCTTTCAGGCATTTCTACAAGAGCAGATGCAATAAATTAGAATCTTATTGAAAACCATATGATCAAGGCCAGCTAGTATTCCCTCAGTTATACTGAAGGAGTACAGGAATAAATTGATTAGCTAGAAAAAAAAAAATAGATGTAAGGATTTTAAAACTGGATACCACAGTGATGACCTAGACTGATCCTTGAAAAGCACTTATTAAAGATTTTAGTGAGGTGTTTTCTCTGTCACATTTGTACCACTTCAGTGAGACACAGTGCCTTTATTCAGAATGCAGTAATCAGCATCTCAGTGTATTTTATATAAAATACTAGCAATTAGGCTTTAAACCTCCCTAAATTGCTGCTATTCTGGTCCTTCCATCACAATAAATAAAAGGCATACAAAGTACCACAAAGAAGAAATGTGATGGTGGAAAAAAATGAAAAACTTAGTTCAAGTGAAAAACAAAACAATGTATTTGTTTATACAAGAGAAATTGTCTCAATGTAATATCCCAAAGTAAAAAGCTTAAAGGAAAACATTAAAAGCACTCTCCTGGCTTGTGACAATACCCTCAATTCCATTATAGATCATAAAACTGACTGAGTAAGTGCATTAGTAGTGCAAGTATTTATATTTTCAGTTAAAAGGGAATGAGGAGACTTTTGGAATAGAAGTAAAACTGTGGCAGATTGTTAGATAATTTTTCTCTATTTGTTTATTGTACCATCATCAGACTTCTCTGCTAGATTTGGATCAAAGGCATAGCTGGGGTCCAAGGCAATAATTTGTATGTTCCAAAAATGAGAAATAAGTCTTACACAGATTTCAAATTTGAGGATCTAATTGGGACATATGATGCAGAAGTTTACAAATGCAAAATACTTATGATGCATATGAACAGCTTTATGATTTAATCTCTGCAGCCGTGATACTCTTGGGTTTGGGTCCTGAGCTGAAACCTCTCTGGAATTTGCAATCTCAAGTTATTCTTGGTTTGTTTATCCCTTATTTAGTCACATTGCTTTTTGACACTTGATATAGAGTCATTGAGCCATCAGCTGGTTACTTTTCAAAAAATGTAGGGGGGTTTGTTTGGATCTAAACATTTCATTGTGAACTAGTATTTCGTCATGACATGAATGCCCAGAATTGACTATAAGTTATTTTCAGCTGGAAGCCTGTCTTTAGCAAAGTGTCTGCTGGCTGCATGAAGGTGTGTGTGAGAAATGGGATAGGAGAGGGAAATTCACCGAATTTTGTGACCCTCTACATGACATTTGCTATGGGGTTTAGGCCTACATTAGAATAAACTTGAGGTTTCCCACCCTGAGGAAGTGATGACCACTGCTGTATAAACATCAGAGTAGCAAAACTAAAACTAATTTCACTGTAGCAGAAAGTCAATAAATAAATGTGTAGAGGTGGAAATGTTTTTTACTGCAATTTATGCTTTCTCAGAAACCTCTGACTTGAGGTAATATCACTTTTAGAAGTCAGCACCCACATATTCAAAATTAGTGTGTTGATGTTGATGTGCCTTGGCCTTAATTACACTGGAGAAAAGTGAAATAATAACTGCTTTACTTCAGAGGCTCCACACCCAAAAGACTCTCAGGCTCCACAGTCATCATAAATACTTGTAATGAGGAACTTTTGCTGTAACTTTTGTTTACACAAGCTTACTACTTCTGTGTCAGAGCCTGCCCCTGCTTCCATTGAAATCAATGGGAATTTTGCCGTTCTCTCTAATTAAAGTAGCCCCTAACACCCTGTTACACTTGATGATGATGGATCACTATTCCTTCCTTGCAAGAACAATAGTGTAGCAACCATGCCAACAAATATGCATGTGATCAGTTGTAAGCACCTGAATAGTCTCATTGGTTCCAGTGGAATGGCATAAATTCTTGAAGTTAAATGCCCTTTCTGTTTGTTTTAATATAGCCGGCCACTGGAATCCTCCTCCGTCAATTATCACATCTTTCATTAGGATACATACAAACTTGGTATAATCTAGATGCTATCAGCAAGCATATGGCTGATCTGGCTTAATACTGCAAGTTCTGCAACTGCTTATACAAAAAATAAAAATCCAAATATAATGAATTTGCAGGACAACTAAGTTTATGTTTTAGGGCTTCTACAGTAGAAAAGGAAACCTAGTGGTGTTTATGTGGAATGTCACTCTGGATGGAAGTGCAATGTATTGGGTCATCCCACCAAATATAGGAAACATATGTTATTCAACATAGTGACTCACACAATGAGTAATGTAGTCTAAAGGGTATATACTACCCTGTGAACAGACATAACTCTCAATAACTGGTAATCCCATAAATCCCAAAGGGCCTTATCTAGCTGAAAGTGTCTGCAGCCTTGTGAGCTGTGCAGACTGCACAGGGCCACAGATGTCAACTCCACATCACCAGGCTGCCCCTGCTTTCCTAGGAAAGCAGTGGTTCACTGATAAGCAGTTGCAGAGACTGAGGTAGCACTTCCCTCGTATGATGTGACTGGAGGCTTGGTGCCACTGGTTCCTGTATTCCAGCTCCACAATGCCCCTTGAGTTATGGCAATAACTGGAATCTTGACTACAGTTTGCAAATGCTCTGTCTCCTTAAGAAATCTGGTCTTCTTGGTGTGGAGGGCTTCGAGTTCCTTGCCATATGTGGAGAGGAGCCATGTGTTTGTCAGTGTCATTGCAGGATAATAAGGTGATGCTGGATAATAAGGACAGGCATTCTGGGACTTCATGGGCCTCTTCAGACTTTGTTGGTACTCTGTTTTTAACTGAAGCTTCTCACTGAGGAAAGCAGAATTATAAGTACCTACTAAGGAGCACCAAACTTCCACAAGTTACTGATGGGCCTACCTGGAACTGGTCTGGCTGCTTGGGCGGGGGATAACCTGTGGAACTGATCATAAGGCAGGCAATGAAAAGGAGTATTTTTCCTTTTCAAATACGGAGCAACTGTAGCCCCAGTTCTGGGCTTATAGAATACTGGAAGTGTGCAGCCTCAGTTGGCAGGCAGGAATGAAGAAAATCTTCTAGACTAGAGCTCTGTATTCACCCTGAGCTATAGAATACACTGATGTAATTTTCTTCTGGGCCAGAAGTGCTCAGAAATTATAGTACTCCCGAAAAAAACAGTTGAGTTGATGTGATTTGATTTCAGCCACATTTCTCAGCAAAACAAGGCATGTGTTCATAAGATCCCTAAATACACACTTCTCTGGAGCTGCCTCTGAATCCTATATCAGTAACCTTTGAACCAATCTTAACAAAGCAGTGAATGTATCCAGAAAGTCCTGCAAGTTCTGTGAAATTAGGTCTTTGGGTGGAGAGGGGAAAAGAAGCTTGTTACTGCCTCAGCCATAAGCTTTTATGAGACATCTGGAAAGTTCCATGAGAAAGACCTGTTAATCCATACTGCTAAAGGAGATCCATGGAGGAGCTTACCCTCTGGATAACCACTGCTCTGCAGAGCTTGTTGCTTTGTTCACCCCCTTACCTTACTTTACAAGACCGCAGCCAGCTTTCTCCAATACAATACCCAGCCTTGACTTGGGAAATAGTTTGGTCAGAGGCAGTTCCCAGGAAGTACCATGAATAAGCTCTTCTCATTAGACTTAGTTCCTCACTCCTTCAACACTTTCCCAAAGGCACTGAACCGTCACTGTCCACATGCTCTACCCGAGGTCATGCAATTCATATACTAAGTTTCATACTAAAACACCACTGTTTATGTGAACTGCAGCAAAGTCTGGCCTTTATTTTCAAGGACTTAAAAAAAAACCCCTACAACACACTAAGAATAACAATTGCTTCTTAAGGACCCCGTCCAGGAGTAAACGGTGGGGTAGAGTGACTCACTTTACTTTACCTGTCCTCAGGACAAGGAATAAATTAGTGGCTCCTTTTATTCAGCAGTATAGACCTATACACCAAAACCTGGCCCTTGTTTTCTCTGCTTGTTTTGGTTTTACAGAAGACTTTCATGTTACACCAACAACATAACTCTACTTGTGGAGAAACATCTTGTTGATCTTGGACTCTCGGCACTGCTATCAGCAGCTGTCCATTTTCAAGGTTTATTGTCTGTGGAAAGAGCTAGAATATTCCAAATGCAAAAATTAAGTCCATGCTGAAGGAGCCCCTCTGAACTCAAGATGTGCCAGGACCTGCTGAGTGCCTTTCAGCTCAACCCCTCATTCAGAGTTAGCATCAAGTATTCCCAGGAGTCCCTGCTTTGCACACAGTACAAGTAATTTGATCAAATAAATGCAATGTTGGGCAATAATTGGACAGTTCATTGAAACCCTTTCCTGCCTGTGGCCTCCCCAATGCATAGAGTGTGCTGAGGGAGATCTTGAGCCTGTGACATGCTGCTGCTTGGGAGTCTCAGCTGAACTGGTGATGCAGCTGCAGTGTCCCAGTAGGGATAAATGGCCAGCTCTCTTTCTAGGTGTTTTGGGGAGCAACAATGCCTGGGAAGGTGGGTTCTCATGTTTGTTTTCAATTCCCAAGGAGTTAAAAGCTCCTTTCCAGTGTTAGCCAGAATGTTGATTATAAACCCACAATTTTCTGTAATTGGGCCTCATTAATAAATTCCTCAAGTGTTCCCAAAGGCAGGAGAGGTAAAACAAGAGCCACAGGGATCAGAGAAACAGGGAACTATGAGGATTCCTGAGTGTGTTGTTAATTCCACTTAATCAGCTCAGAGAAGCTCAGTATTCAAAAGAAAATAACCATGACTCACAAAATACTCCTGCCAGCAGGGAATAGGATTCTCTCCATTTATAGTAATATTTTCCCCAATTTTTGTCCTTTGTTCCACTCCAGTTTTAAGTAAAGAAAACGACCCTCCCTCATGCACACTGAGCGCTTTCTGTGCTCCTGGGCCTCAGTGAAGACTGGAAGAGCTGTGATCCCAGGCAATGTCCAGCTTGGGTCCCTCAGAGCTTCTGGGAGACCTGTTCTGCAATCCGAATGTGCCAGAGGGTTTTCCCATCAGATCCAGACTGAACAGAGTGTGAACCAGAGGCATAATGAGGCAGATGCAAGATTTATTGCTGTTTGAAGAGGCCTCAGATAGCAGCAAACCTCGAGACAGAGCAAGCCCCATTCCCCACTCTACACTGCTTGCCACAGAAGGTAGACAAGACAAATTACAGGGATAATAGCTCAGATCATGAGAAAAGTAGGGATTATAAAGGATGAGAAAGCAGGAGGGTTTGCCAGGAGAATGGAGCTTTCTGAAGGTGGTGTGAAGGAGCACCTGGAGGGGCAGATTCCCCAGCACTACCTGGAGGGCCTAAAGTGCTGGACTTTAAAAACAAGAAAGGGAGAATGAGAGTAAAGAAAGGAAGTGGAAAGATTTTGAGAAGAAAAGGTAGGGAAGACAAAATATTTGGTGAGAGAAGGTTTGCACTGGATTTCCAAGATGACTATAATTTGGGAGCATAAGAGTGTGCAAGCAGATGAAAAGCAAGGGAGTTTATGAAGCCATCAGAGCCGCTGCTCAGGCTGCTCAGAAACCTTGTCACTGCACTCCTCCTAACCCTTCCTTCTCACAACAGAGCATGAAGGTACCGGATACTGCTATGTCCTGTATGGCCTGAAGGGATGCCTGAGTATCACAGAATCAGAAGCGTTTAGGTTGGAAAAGGTGTCTGAGATCATAGGGTCCAACACCTCACTGATCATCATCTTTGTCAATTAGGCCATAACACTAAAGTGCTACATCCAGTTTGCTGAACACCTCCAGCGAGTGTCACTCCACCAGCTCCCTGGGAAGCTCATTCCAATGTTTGACAATCTTTTCCATGAAGAAATTCCTCCTGATGTACAACCTGGACCTCCCCTAGCACGCCTTGAGGCTTTGTACTCTTGTTCCGTCACTTGTTACCTGGGAGAAGAGACCAACCCCCACTGGGTACAGCCTCCTTTCAGGAAGTTGTAGAGAATGATAAGGTCTCCCCTGAGCCTCCTTTTCTCCAGACTAAACACCCCCAGCTCCCTCAGTTGCTCCTCATAGCACTTGTGCTCCAGACCCTTCCCCAGCTCCATTGCCCTTCTCTGGACTCACTGCAGCACCTCAATGTCTTTCTTGCAGTGAGGAGCCCAGAGCTGGACACAGCACTCGAGGTGTGGCCTCACCAGTGCCCAGTACAGGGGGACAATCCCTGCCCTGCTCCTGCTGGCCACACCATTGCTGATCCAGGCCAGGATGCCATTGGCCTTCTTGGCCACCTGGGCACACCCTGGCTCATGTTCAGCTGCTGTCACCAGCACCTCCAGGTCCTTTTCCACTGGGCAGTTCCCAGCCACTCTGCCCCAGCCTGTGGCACTACCTGGGGTTGTGATCCAATGGCAGGGCCCAACATTTGGTTTTCCGCCTCACAACATTGGCCTCCACCTATCAATCCGGCCTATCCAGATCCCTCTGCAGAGCCTTCCTGTCCTCAAGCACATCAACACTCACACCCAACTTGGTGTTGTACTCAAATTTACAGAGGGTGCACTCAATCCCTTCATGCAGGTCATTAATAAAGATATGGAACAGTACTGGGCCCAATTCAGAGCCCTGGGGAACACCACTCTTGACCAAATGCCAACTGGATGTGGCACCACTCACCCCACCCTCTGTGCCCAACCATCCAGGCAGTTTTTACCCAACAAAGGGTACACATATCCAAGCCATGGTCTATCACATTTTCCAGGAGAATGCCACTGGAGACAGTATTAAAGGCTTTTCTGGAGTCAGGTAAGCTATATGCACAGCCTTTCCTTCATCCACTAGGAGTGTAACCTGGTCACAAACAGAGATCAGTAAGGTCAGGTAGGACCTGCTTTTCCTAAACCTGTACTGCCTGAGTCTGATCACTTGGTTGTCCTGTGTGTGCTATGTGATGGCACCTAAGTCATCTGTTTCATCATCTTCTCAAGCAGTGAGGTCAGGCTGACAGGCCTGTAGATCCCAGGGTACTCCTTCTGGCCCTTCTTGTGGGTGGGTGTCACACTGGCCAATTTCCAGCTGTCTTTGTATATCTATATATAGAAGATGCCAGTGTATTGCCCAATACCTGGGCACATCTACCTAATTAAGGATCACATGCAGAGGTGGTGGCATATCTGCAAGGGGAGCTCCTTGGTCCCCTTAGCGCTTCTGTGTGTGATACATCCAGTAAATGCATTGCAGGAAGTCAAAAGAGCACCTTGCAAGGGGGAAAATCCACCATCAACACACCACCCATCTCTTTTGCAGCCAGCATGACTAAGGAAAACGTGTGCTGGACAGCAGGTCTTTTCTTTAGACACACCACTTGAGGTTTTCCAGCATAAAAATCTTCCTTGAAACATGCAGTTTGGATGCCCTGACAAGCAGCAGAAGGGGAAATAGATATTATAAATGAAAACAGCTTCAATTACTGACCCTTACTTCTTTCTCTTTCCCACTTCCAGACTTTCTCCCGTACTTGATTCTTGGGAATCCTCTGGTCTCAGCATCTATTTACTTTATTTTATTTTTATGAGTGTCCTTGAATGTAATGGAAGAATAAACATTTCAGTTTTCACAGCCTTGTGGCTTTTCATGGGAGCTTAGCTGCATCCACTGTGTTTACAAAACAGAACTGCATCATTGTGTTTGTTAATTTGATGATTCTTGGATTATCCATATTTTTGGCTGCAAAGCTCCCATTTTGAAGTAGAGTTTGTTATGTGTTCATAGGCCCCAAGAGGAATTTCTGGGTCAAAGTTTTAGAGTCAAATAGGACCAGCCAGTTTTACAGCTCACAGAATTACCAAGTTGTCAACATCTATAGGCCACTGGTGGGAACTCTGTCACAGCAAGGAGCCAGCCATGCATATCCCCTCCTGAACCCACACCAGACTCCTGTACTCAGGCAGGGGAACTGCTGAAACCCTTACCCTTGTGCAGGTCTCTCTGTGCTGAGATCAGAAGAGCCATGACTGTGGTTGGGGTCAAAGGCCCTCTTCCCTATCTTAACCATGAGAGAGAGAATCTTGGAGGAAATGCCTTGACCATGCAGACCTTAATCTAAAAAACTCTGGAAGCGATGAATTACAGTAACACAAATTTCAAATCTGAGTAAGCAGGAAGTACAAATGTAGGACAGGCAGCATCTCCAGGTAGTGGGGAACCAGAGAATGGTAGCATCGGTGCAGGGACAAAGACATGGTGGCCTGTGGTGAAGGGACAGGAGATGGACCCTGGATATGGCTGGGAAAACTTGGCTGGAGGTGCAAGAGGAGAGTATTTTGCTCAGTGTATAGCTCAGCCAAAGAAAACAAAGGACTGTTTCTCTCCAATTGCCATTTGTGCACATATACACAAAAGCAAGCAAGCAGTGATGTGTACACTCTGGTTTCTTGAGAGTTAATGACTTACAGAGGAATTAAGATGAAAATTATGTCAGTGGATATGTGGTGCAAGATATGTTAGGGGAACAACTGAAGAGAGGTAGAGAGCTGTGTCTTACTCTTGTTGTACGAGAGATACTGTGACCAGCAAGAATGGGGTTCTAATGGAGTTTGGCTCAGAACCCTGTGCATGGCTTATTCTGCTCTGACAGCAGCTGTGCCCTGTAGATATCATTTGTTTCAGTCCTGTAAAGTATAAGGCAAAACTGGAAGATTTCCACAGAATTTCAGCAGGTCCTTTACCTACAACTAGGCACAAAATCATGCCACCTGCACAACAAGGGAATAATGACAGATGTTTAAATTCATATTAAGGAGAAAATTGCTTACTTTAAATGCTATGGAATTCACTAGCAGAGAACTGCGTTAGGACAGTGCCAACATTACACACTTCAGAGTACTGACCTCAGCAAAACCTGAAACTTCTGAAAATCAGGGCACATACTAAGCGTATTAGCTCTGTCCCCTTTGAGCAATGCCCCAGCTTGCCCATTGTACATATTCTGCCTTGACATCATTGCTGAACTCCTGGCCTGTGACCATGGGAAGCAAAGAGAGGAGAGCTGCTCCTCAGTGAGTGGTTCCTACACCTGTACTGTCCCCATGTATTGAATCAGCTTCCCTGAAACAATAAACTTACTGATTTTTATAACCCACCTCTCCTTATGGAAACAAACCAAAAGCCTGTCCAATACCATACTTTCTATTAAATGTCTCTAACTGACAGATTTCTGCTACATCTCACCTTACTCCTGGTTCTGTCCATGGCAAGAAGACCTTTGTAGATCACAATGTCATAAAATTATGTCATTATACTTTAATCTTTTCCCTCTAACCACACTTACCTTAGCAGCCTGGAAGAAGATTTGATTGCTTCACTCAGATCTGCCCAGGTACTCTGCAGCCATGGCTGCTGCTCAGAGCACCCTCAGCACACAACATCAAGCACTGCAAGCCCTTTGCATCCTCCCTGCTCTGCTTCTAAAGAAAGCTTTCAGACATCTGAGAGCAGAGAAACAAAAGAGAGACAAGTTTAGATGATGTACTGAACACTATGTATACCTGTGCCTGAAGCAGAAAAGGGATGGAGAAGGATGAGGGTGTATCTCCTGCACCTTGATTCATGTGAATAGTTCCCTTATTGTGGGGTGAAATCAATATCTGAGTTAAGGCATATCCACATGAAGTAGGGGTTCAGCAGACTTTGAGGATTAGGTATTTAGACTTGAACTCATGGTCAGGTATTGGGTGGTCTAGAAAGACTGTATGAAGGTGTGGTGGGGAATGAAAAATGCCTGATGTTATCCCCTGTGTGTGAATGGAGTCCTTGAGTGTGGAAATCCTTGCACAAGTACCTACGACCAGAGCTGAATTAGTTACATCAAATGGGAGGGAAAAAAGGGGAGAACACAAAAAGTGAAGCTGAATGAAAGTATGCAGTTTACCTTGAGAAAGCATGATTAAAGCAGTCCTGCTCTCCACAAGCTCCAACAAGTCCAAGAGCTATTCCTGCCATGTGAGACTTGTTTTCTCGCACTATTCCCCAGGCAGCACAGCTGCAGGCTGTTTGCCATCTGGACCTCTTCCTTAAGCCACAGAGGAGGTTATTTAAGTAAGGGGCAGGAGGGAAAGGCAGGAAAAAACATGATTTCCTTCATTCTAAGCAAACCTGACAGCCTGAGCTGAGCCTGCCTTGGGAGTAGGGCACAGTCCTCCAGCCCTGCTGGTGTATCCTCACTGGGAGCGTGCGACCCTCTGCACACACACAGCCACCGTCAGTGAGCAGAGAGACAGTGGCACCACTGAGCAGCCTGAGAGCACTGCTAGCTGCCTGACTCTTCCGTCCTGTCCTCTATTGTGAATGCATTATTGATGGTGATCACAGAGCTGAGGAACTTTCAGCTTGCCTTGTGCATGGAGGCACCAGCTGCAGCTTTACTGGAATGTTACTGCTGGCACCGGACATCCTCCCATCCTAGCAGGAGGGAGAGGTGAGAAAGAGAGGCACTTTCAGACCAGGCTTGCCTCTGCATTGCACTTAATGCTGAATTTTCCCTTGGGATTACAAACCACAGCCCCAGGTTTTCGAGGGCTTCAGCACCCAGCCTTCAGTGCTCCCTGTTGTCCACCCTGCAGCAGAGCTCCCACCTGCAGCATGCAATGTCATCCCACATGGTAGAGAGACTGTCTGTCTGTCCTGTGTGCTGTGCCTGCAAGGAAAGAGGGGCTGACAGTGAGTGCTGCTAATATACTGCCCAGCTCCTGGGCATTTATATGGCCTTGGGAGGCACAATGGCATAAGAGAAACTGTGAATGGTGGTCAGTGAAACACCTAGATAGCAGAGGCCTCACTTCAGTGGCCCCACACCTGAAACTTTATTATGATGGAGAAAACCTGGCTTTTTAAGGGATCAGGACAGTGTTAACTTTGCAGCAGTCCAGGAAGCCACTGAAAATTGCTTCATCTGAAGTGAGGCTTGACTCTCATTCTGCAAAGTGTGGAGATGTGTTTTATTCTGCATCACACATCAAGTCTGGGTTTTCCCATTAAAAGACCATATTCCTGTAGTTTAAAGTGTGATGTTGTGATAAACTTAACCCAAGGTACTGGAAACCTTTAGTAGCTTTAGGCATGCTTAGCAGTGTGACTGCTGTACCATGAGGCTCTGGCCACTGCAATGTCCCATCACAGCTTGTGCTCTTCCACCTTTAGAACTGCCCAGACCTAAGTGCTGCTGAGATCTTTAGTCTCAGAAATAACCAGCAACAGAGGAACCAGCCCCTGGCTTTTTCCAGCATGGAGCAGTGTGCTCTTGCTCCAGTTGTAATGGTCTGGCATGACAGTGCATTACAGAAAAGGCTATTCCTCACACATCCCAATGAACAGCTTATAGAATAAGGAAAGATCATTGTGATTCTTTTACCACAATCAAAAGTGAGCCTAGTTAACAATGTCTCCTTCATCTATTTCTTTGCGATTAGAAGAAAAAAAATCCATTGGTATTTAACTAGGAATTGCAAGATTAACAGAAACTACCATCCAGAAATTTGTTCTTCTCATTCAAGTCAAGATTACCGATATAATATATTGGAAAAGACACAAAATACATAGTAAGTTATATATGGAGTCATTTACGATGCAGAGCTCAAAGAATTAAAGTAGTCTTCCCAAAGCACCAGATTAGTACCTAACAAGTGCAGTGCTTGCTTTAATCTGCAAGCTCTTGGTATATGTCTACCTTTTAAAAATTATAAGGGCTGCTGTGTCTTCAACTGAGAGGTGACAGTGAAAAGTGATGGGAAAATGGGGGAAATATTGTCCAGGTCAGAAGAAAGACAATTTCTAAATCAAGTTCCTGCCTTATGTGCAGGGATTATGCCTCTTCTTCAGTGTTAAAATTATTTTCTGGCTTTACAAAGAGGAGAATGTGTTAGTGGACATGCTGAGATGCAGTTCTCAGGCTCAGTTCTTTCCCACCAGAGGCAGGTATGTGCTACACCCATCCTGTTAATTAGTGCCTGCTCTGGGCCTCTTGTGGAGGAGGATTGCAGTTTGGATTAGCTCTCCATGTCATTGTGAGCATTCCCATGAAAGTACTCTGGCTTGTTAAGACATTCAAAATCAAATATGTGCCTGCCAGATAAAGAGGATCACCCCAACTATAAATGAAAAATACCTTAGATCAGAGAGTCCATCCCTGTACTTAGGTAGGCTATAGCTCTCAACAGAATCACATATTTCTGTTACCCTTCTTGATTTTTGTGCAGGATGCATGCCAGGGGCTTTTATTGTCAATCCAGAAGAGGATCTACACAAGAGAAATTCCAAAACAGCATCAGGGAACAGTATGCTTTTTTCTTCTCTCTCTTGTTATTTCCTCACATTAAACAATTCATTGACTTTATTGTTCTCGCCTGAGGCAAAGAAGCCTGGCAAATTTGAAGAGTATTTTTATTATTAGTTAGGTGAGTTTACTTGCCAAGCATACTTTCCCAAGTTCTCTGAACATCCTACTCATCAGTTGTTAACAAAGGCCCCATTCACATGAGGGCTACCAAACTGGTTTGCAGCATGGTTTACAGCTGGCCAAGAGGGAGAGCTCTCAGGGCCCCCACTCTGTCTAGTGCTTTGGCATCCAAGGTCATGGACCATTAAACAGGACACTTAAGTCTCAGCAAGGAAAGGACTTAAATGGAATTGTGATGCCTTGCAAAATTGCAGTTCCAAAATTTCCTCTTCTTTAAATACAGTTGCCTCTGGTTTTTAGCCGAACACTCCCAAGTTACATCAAATTCTTCCATTATGTGTCCAGATCTGATGCACATTGGGCAGAGCCTTCTGTATGTAGCCAGTAATTGTTCCTTCTCTAATTTAACTGCTCCCCAAATAGGAGATATGGGCTCATCTCCATCTTCAGTCCAAGGAGGTTTATTGTCTGTTTCCTGTTTTCCAAGGGAGTGGCTCTAGCACCAAAGCATTGGTAGCCGGAAGATATTGTCCTACCTTCTGGCTGAAGCTGGATCCAAGACCTGAAAATAAGATTAAATCTAACAATTTTATAAAGATTGAGGGTGAGTCTGCAGAGTTTAGGAGATGAGTCTTAAATAAGACTTTTCAGAGTGAAGAAGGAAATCTAAGTGTTGCTGTAGAGATGGGCCCTTTATCAGTAGGAGTCCTCAATTTGTCCTATAAGGCTCTGGACTTAGTCTGAAGCCCCAGCTGTGCTGCAGAGGCAGAGTGACTGCCAGGCAGCTGCAAGGCTCTGCTGGAAATTACCCCGGGGCAAGGAGTGGATGTGCAAAGGAGTGTGAGGGAAGGATCTGCACAGAAATGCTGTGTGAAGTTGAATGCAAGTTAACTTGTTGGTAACCTCTGCCTTGCTTTTTGGTCCTTTTGATTCAAGCAGGAAGTGCTTGAAGCATCTGAAGCACTCAGACGTGTTTGTCCATAGCTGGCACAGTTCTGCTCAGGCCAAATGACAAGAGGCTGCTGCTCGAGCAGTCTAGAAGTGCTGTGGCTGTCTGGCAATGTTCTAGTAGGACCTGGGAGTGGAAGCAGAGAAGAGATGAAGAGAAGAGGATAGCTGAAGCCTCACAAGGTGGCAAAGACTCTCTTCCACTTTGCACAAGTGTGGAAGTAAATCTGTTTGGGAATTGATATGAAGCTGCTATTTGTGTGTGTGCTCTCTATTACCTGGGGATAAAAGATCTGCACCCCACCTCAGAAGTGCTGAGGGCGTGTGTGACTGCTCCTCGGGCACTGTGCTTGTGTGGAGTCCAAGCTAAAAAACCTTCCTGGAAACAAGAGCAGCAGGGAGTGCAGAGCCTGACATGAGGGTCATCACTGGCTCTATGCTCTCACATGGAATTCTCCAACATCACACAGAAATCCTGTACAACCCATAAAACATCGTACTGCCATGAATGAACAGGACAGTTCTACACTTCATGACAAGAGAGAATCCTTTTAATCAAATGTGGCTGGAAGCAATTTTGCTGAGACTTCCTATGGAAAACAGTTATAATATTTTGTGCTTTCTGCCCAGGGAAAATCCAGTCTGACCATTCAGAAAGCACAGCCTGTGCAGTCTGCCCCTTCTGTGCCCTCCTCCATGTAACACAGACTGTGCCTTAAATCCCACAATATATCCTTTTATCTGAATATAATGCATGGGGCAATGCGAGATGGAGCTGCTGGTAGAAGAGGTCATTAAGTTCCATTGCACAAGCATTTTGAAAGAGAATCCTATAAAAAAAAGGGCCCATGACATGGCTGCAGAGAAAGATCCTGCACTCTGTCAATGTCTTGGCATGGAGTTAGCAGGGAGTATGGGACTGGACACAAGCAGAGAGTGGGCTTTTTTTGGCATTGGCCACAATGAGTGTGGTTGTCCAAGGAAAGCCTGTGGGGGAGGCTGAGGGGATAGAAGAAGACAGACATGTTAAAGGAAAGCGTGTTCCTACATAATGAGACATTGTACCACATGTTTAAGAAAAAAAAAGAAAAAGGAGAAAAAAAAAAAATCCAGGGTGGTGAAAGGATTTCCCCAGAAAAAGGGTTGAGCTGAACATAGTTTTGGCTTACCATTATGGTCTATTGTGTCTTTGTAGGCACAGGGATCTTACACTGGACCAGCCTTTGTGTCAAATCTAGCTGCAATGCCTGAGTCTCCAAGTTGCCTCCCATCTGTGAATCAGCTTTGGTTAGTAACTACCCATGCAGCTGCTATTTTTTATTTAGTCTAATTTTAGCATATCTACCAGCAGCTGCAAATGTAAATGGTCCACTTTGGTGTCCAGCATGCCCAAATCAAGAAGTAGCCCACGTGAGGTATGCTGGGCTCCCCTGCTACACATAACTTTAAAAATAGACGAGTAATGAACAGTTTCTGCAAAGTATGATGTTATTACAAATGGCATTGCACAATTTTATGGGGTTTAATTATTTTCTGATAAATTCTGAGCACAAATTGTAAAAGTCACACACAAATATTTCCTCTCAGAATTGGGAAACAAAGGACTTTGTCCCTGAGCTACCACATTGGACCTGGAGACTGAAGCTCACTGGTAACACAGAAACAGGGCAGAAAAACAGACTTCTGGCAATGAGCAGTATTTTCACATAATGATGTGTTTATTTCTCAGGAAAGGAAGTGAAGCATTTAGAAGAAAAAAGTGACGATCAAAGAAAAAATTAAGTAGCCATACTAATAAATGTAATATTAATAATTAAATCGATTTTGTTAATAAATTAATAAATAATAAATATTAATGTTTAATATTAAATTAATATCAGTGAGTACCAGTGTTCCAGATTCATGACAGCTATTAAGAAATCCACTGAAGTGTCTGGGGAAATTGATATATCACTAGGATTTTTATATATTTTTGATACATTTTGAGATATATGGTTTATTTTCCCTGCTGACTTTTCTGCTCCCCTGCCTGTAGCTGCATCCAGCACCCACCTCCTCCCACAGCCCCGGCGCTCACCTCACATGTGAGGATCAGCATGTGTTTGGCTGCTGCCAGTATGTGGTTCATGGTCTGCCAAGGTTTCACACACATTGGTGGAGTGCTGCACCAAAACCATGCCAAGAACATTTAAACAAGAAGCTGTATCCATTCTCCAGTCACTGTATCTCCACTGCAAGGGTAAAAAGCCCTTTTATTCCCCTTGCTGACAGAGCAGACTGGTCCTTCACTTCTTTGCTCTTCTGTGCACACTGTGAAAGTAATTCAGAGGTGGATATCTTTTATGCTTAGCCAAACTCAGATGTTTTAGCTGTTGAACAAGGTCTCTGACTTGAGTTATTCTTTCCCATTCTTCCAACAGGAAAAGAAAAGAGCAATGCAGGCCCATAATCTTAAGACTGTGCAGCAAGAGGCTTAATGATTACTTATTCAGGGACATGCTTTGATGTATTGGCTTCTTCAAAATATATTTCCATTTTCTAGCCAGGGACTAGGCAGTGTGGGATGGCTATACAGACCCTCAGATCAGCCCTATCCTGCCCTGCTGGTGTTCTACTAATCCTATTATAGACCCATGTACTAAAAGAGAGACCAAACTAGTTTTTGTTTATTTTTGTCTACATGCCATTAGACAGACTAATTGGGTGGGAGTTTGAGAATAATAATTATCAGAACATCAGTACAATAAAATTATCTTGTACCTTTTCTCTTTAGTCATTGTTAAGTTTCGTGTTGAGTGCTTGAAACCAGCAACCCAGCTGTGATCTCACAGACCACTGGCAGTCTTTGCTCATTAATCTTGCTGAATGGAAGTGAAGATCTGTTACAGACGTTAAGTAAGGCCTATCACTGATCCTTGTGAGGATGAACATTGCACCTGGAAAAGACTGTGCCAGCTGAGGGAAACAATGCCAAAAATATTTGTGGGGTGAGTAGATGGGGAATTCAGTACCCTTGCATGAGCACTGGATTGGCCTATGTAGTGTTTGGCCATCACTTTTGGTAGTCTTTAGTGACTGCTTTTTTATTTTCAATCATGAACATGCTACACACTAAAACTACTGAATGTACCTGGTATCAGAAGCAAGCCAGATCAGCTTTGGTTATCCTCACACACTTGAACAGCAGGGTGACTTTTGCATGCGGTAGTTTTCCCTTTTGATTCAAGTTTTTGCGTCGTTACAGGATTGTCAATACCAGATCCACCATACTGACAGTAGAGTAAGTATGACTTTGAAAATCAGCACAGCACAATCAGGCCTTCAGGTGCAAATTCTGCACTCTATTTGTGCAATGGAAATAATAACCAAACGAGGAATCCTGGAGCTCTAGGAAGGGGAGAGCCATTCACTGGCACTTGAACATGCACTGCCCACTTCATTGTCATTACTGTAAAATTCCAACATAAACAGAAGTTGATATAAAACCCCCCATCATGGCAGCCACAAGCCAGCCACAGCTTCTAAACTCTACCAGGGAGCTGAAAGGCAGCTGAGAAGCAGCAATATCTGCATATATTGCAGGAGACAGATGTCTTCCCAGCACTGCCCCTCTGACAGAGTGCTACAGCAGGGGTGGGAGAGCCTGCAGGGCATCTCTCTGCTGCCTCCTGACAGGAGTGCCACTTGAGCTGCAGCCTTCCTATGGAAGAATTTCCCATAATTTTTTTTTTCCCAAATTCTCTTTTAAAAAGTTTCAGCCAAGCAGGAACACCGAAGACACTGAGTACTGTGTGATTTATAGGACTGGTAACAAATGGCCAATAATAACAGCTTGTTATTCAGCCATATATCAACACTGGTTCCTCATGCTATCAGGCAAATACCTAAAAATAACTTTACCTGTCTAAATCAGATCGCTAACAAATATAGTACTTAAAATGACATTGCAAAATATTCACAAAAAGTAATTTTACTAATTCCATGTTAACATGGGACAAAGATGAATCACTCTACTTTTCAATGTAGTCTGTTATTTATATAATTCAGTGATGGAAAATTTAATACATCTGGAAAGACACACTGGAGAAAAATCACTAAAAGTCCTCAAAGATGGATATACTACTCTGTATTCCTCTATCACCTTACTGAAAGCAGGGGCAAGCTTATATGAAATGTGGAAAAAAAATCAAGATCAATAGTTTGTTGTGGTTCATATCCCTTTAAAAAGTCATGTGATTCTATTTGCTAAATTGCTATTGACTCCCCTTTTGCTAAGGGGACCAGTCCCTTGCTGAGGCTGCTGACTCACTGGACATCAGTCTCACTCTTCCAGGGAGTGGTGCAGGTTTGGGAGAGGAGAGTCATCAAGTCTAAAATCACTTCAGATGGCAAAATCACCTCTTCCTCAGGCTAATTTTTTTTCCTTTTTAGTATTCTCAAATTTGGAGGTCAGCTACTGCTACCTCTCCCAGCTGTGTCTGTGTTGCAGGGACCCTGCCTGAGCCCTGATCTCCTAAGCCAGACTGTGAACTACCCAGGCTGCACTTTATTTTCATGCATCACAGAAGCCCAGGCTTTGCACAAGGTGGCTGTAGGCCAGTGGCTCTGCAACTCTCATAGCTGGGCTGAAAGGCATCAGAAGCTCCTGAGTGATGGACCTAAACAAAGCTCTTGTCTTCTCTGATTCCTGAACCCCTTCACCTTCACTGAGGGAGCTCCCATATGTGTGGGATCTGCCTTGCCAGCACAGTGGGTTTGTCGGGGGGCAGTGGGGATGGGGCTCAGTGCCTCTTCTCCCCTGCAGGGTACATCCCACCTTCTTGTGCCACTCAGAAATCCAAAGGGCCAAGTGTGCTCATGGGTGCTGACCTGGCTGGAGCCCTGTGGCTCACCCTATGTTGTCCTGCATCTGCACCACACTGTCTGCACACACCCACAGCAAATGAACCCTCCCTGCCTGGTTTTCCCATTTCAGATGGTGTTACCACCTCTCACAATGGACCATTATGAATCATAAGTGAACATCTCTGACATGCTTTGCAAAGAAAAGATGCTGCATGCTCTCAGTGCTGTTCATTTCACAGAACAAAGCTGCCTAAGAACACAGGACTTGTGCCATGTACAGTAGACATTTCTGGCATAGCTTTTATTGAGGTTAATATAATATTCATAACACTGCTAAAGGACTGCTTGTTGGACAAAAGGATTTTGCTACTGGCATTTATCTATAAAAAAGTTTTTCTGTTTTATGCCCACATACTAGCATATAATTATAGTGATAAAGTCTAGTCCCTCGCTTGAAGTGACTGCTGCCAGTATTATGAAATCATGGCAATGGTTGTAAAAATAAAAGAGGTCATAACCCCTCCACACACACACCCCCACTCTGTAGCTGATATGAAATAGCTTTGGTGGGAAAATGCAGACCTTTAAACTTTCTCTACCAAACTCAATGCATTCTGTATTTAACTTATCCTCTAAAACAGTTTGTGTTATAGGAATTTGAAAACTGCATATAACCATGGAAAAAGTCTGTACTTAATTAGCTACTGAGTTGAGCTCAGTTTAAGCAAAATAACAACCATTTCTTTGTGCTAAATTTTTTAAATTATATGCGTTATATGCATCAGACTGTCCTTATGCCAAGGCTATTCGAGCAATGGCTTCTGCTTCACTGTTCTAGTTTTGGCAAAGACAAGCATCAGGAAATGTCTGTATGAAGATGCTTTTTCATGTCTACTAGGGCAAGAACATTTTCTCCTCAGGAAAAAAGGCAGCTATCATGACATCAAGCACAATATGTCACAAGCTCCCAGGTGCCTCATGGTAAAGCAGTGCAGGGAGTGGGAGGAAAGGCAAGGACAGGTAGGAAACACTGCTGCCCATACTCTTAGCAGACACTTTTCTAGGGACTTCTGCAGCAAATACCCCTTTTTCCCCATTATAAATACAAACAACAGAAAAAAAGTGTTAGGGGACTAATGCACTATCCATGCAAAAAAGAAAAGCAGAGTGGGCACAATCTGAGCCCCTGCATGTCACAGCAAAACACAGAAGCCAACACCCACTTGCAGCACCCAGGATGGATCTAGGCTGTCTCTTGCTGCTGAGCATCTCAGGATGTAAAGCTGCACCTAAGCCTATTTGATTCCTTTGTTTTTAGAATACTTGCACAGAGGCCATGATTTCACAAAGTGTTTGAGCCACTCTGCTGAAAGAATTTGAACTTCCTCAGGTGTTAAGAGTAAATCTCAAAAAATCATGCCCTGCTTGTGAGTCTTACTCCTGACATTACTTTTCACTCAAAAAATTGCAGCTTCAAATTTGGCTCTGTCCAAAAGATGCCAGAATTGAAGGTGTAGTCAGAGAGCAAGAGGAGGAGTTAAGAGGAATTAAAGATAAATCAAACAAGCTCAAGACTGCTGCATTTGACAGCCTCTTCCTGTTTCCTCAGTTCTTCATAGTTTGTAGAGTGTCAGAGGCATAGAGTGGAGACAGTTGAAAAGTACAATTCCCAGCATGGCCCTGAGCGAGCTGCCTTGTTTTGTTTTTTTAGCTGAGGCCTTTGGAGCCAGTGGGAAAATAAAAACAACAACAAAACTCTTGGTTGTTCACTGTTGTTTACTGGAAGTAGAAAATAAAGAATAATAAGCAATACAGAGGGGGAGGAAGGTAGCAATAATAATTTACAGGTTGCCAAGGGGAGAAAAGAAGCTCTGAAAAGGTGACACAGGATATACGTTTTTGGAGAATGCTAAGAATTATGAAAAACTCAATTGAATTAAAAACTGGAGATTTCTTAGATTTTCCCACCTGCTCCTGTGTCTCATTCAAGAAGAGGACAATTCAGAAAATGAGTGCACACAGGGCACAAACAGGTTAAGCTTAGAGAACAAAGCAGTAAAGTCAAACATATAGTGACAGATCCTGCTCTTGTTTATCCTGGGGTAAATCTTGAATTGTCCCATTGGGACAACTTTGGGTTTGCCTCAACATGACTGAAAGCAGAATGCGGCCCTTGCACAATATGTCCAGATGTTCCTTTTTTCTATGATGAAAATGTGAGAGTTTCAAAGAGATCTCTCAGACTGATGAAATTCACAGCCTCCACCCTCTCCCCATGTAGCTCCACTTCAGCTGCTTATACCAGAGGCAACTAGACTTTTGGCTCACTGAATATTTTTTTCAACATTGTACATTGCAAACCTACTATACAGGTTTTTTGGTGCCTGAAATGTAGCAAACCAAAGCTATTCTAGTGTGTACAAAGATGGCTGGTCCAAGTGGAGCCTTTCTGATGTCAAGGACAGCAACAAATTTTTTGCTTCTTGTCTTGTTTGCAGGCAGCAGAGGCTACCAACAACCTGCGAAACAGAATGCTCCCCCTTTCCTCTTGGGCATTATGCCAGCCACAGATAATCAGCAAGCAGAGAGGTAATTGTTCACTATTTGCTGCTGCACTGCCTGGTGAATGTATATATCCTTCATTTCAGCTGTCTCACACACTCTTTCTAGCTGGATGATCTCATTTTGCACAGATTCCTTGCACTTTGTAGAGAATCTCAGAGATATAGAAAGGATCCATCATTTTACACTCCCATGCCAAATTCTGGCAGTGTCTAAGCAGGTGCTCAGACATGCTGGATATCCAGAGAACCAAGATAATTACAAAAGAAGATGGATATTTGGTTTGACTCACTGCATTTTGTGTATGTGTTCATGTATGTTGCAGGAGCCAAATACTGTCCTAATGAAACAGTGCACAGGATTTGGTGAGAACAAAGGGGAAATGGGTGGGCAGGGATGGTAAATGTGTATAATCCTACCATTTTCTTTCCCTAGAAAACCCTCCACATTTTGAGGCTGAGGGGTTCATGGCTAGGAAAGAAAGGTGCCTTGTCCTGCTTGGCAGTGCAGGCAGATGCCTTCTCTACTTTCCAGTTAAATGCCAGGGTCTGCCAGGCTCTGCCTGGGGCCAGCTGGACCTGCCCATGACTCAGAACTTGCCCACTGTGGTATGGCAGTCCAGGGAGAATGCACAGCTGGAATGGCTGTATGATATTCACAAACATTCCTTGCCTCCTTCCTCTGACAGTATTCCATTGACCCTCCCCAGCAGTTAAGCCCTGGTCTGACACACCAGTTGGAGTTTTGGATGGGCAGCCAAAAAAGTTCTGCCATTCTTCTGTTGTCCTCAAAAGAAAATGATCTCTAGGTGTTTTGTCCCCCATCAGTCCAGCTGCAGAAAGAGAGGAGTTTCTCAGTGACCATGGCCAGAGAGCCAGCTTCCCTACCTTCACTCAAACAACATGACTTGCTGGCGTCATGCTGGTAGAGTCCCCTTTGCTCTCTCACCAATTTTAGCCATCTATTGGTCATCTATAACTCTTGCATTTGTAGGGGCTGATCCTATCATATGTGGGGCCCTTTATGGCCCTCAAAATGCCTTTGCATTGTACAGGCAGCCCCAGCACTGGTTATACTATTGCCAGGATTGGCCAAGTGAAGATAAAATGCATGGATGGGCTGTGGCCATGAAGTTCAGCCCTGCTCCCACAGCAGTAGACACTAATTCCAGTATACACAACAGAAGATAACTTCCACAAAATTGTAAATTCAGCAAGCCAGGGCATTTTTTAAACCAATAATAACAGATAAAAAATAAAGCCTAGTGGTCCATTAGTGAAACAATTTATCTTTCTTCTGTTGCTGAAACAAGAATCCTCTCAGTTTCTCTGGTTTTTTCTTTCCTGGAGCACCCGTGTCCCCTCCTGCAGTGCGGATTGTTCTTTTGGTGTACCATGGTGGACCTGAGCTGTAGCACAGTTGCTTTGCTGTCTGCAAGTTGTGCTGCTGGGAAGAGTGGGACAGGCAGTGGGTTCCCCAGATTTACCCCTTCTGCACCAAATCCTGCCAGGAAAGAGAGGCATCACTGGACCAGTGGGATCAGGGAGAGGAGTTAGTAATCTCAGGATAATGTCACAACTCACACCTCATACATGTCTCCTGTTCAGTGAGAACCTCGTCTAGCTGATGATCTTGGCCACAATAAGCTGGACATCAAACTGGGTGCTGGTAATCAGTGTCGCTGTATTTTGTGTACAGCACTGCAACACGGCTCAGCAAACCCAACACCATCTGGGATTGCTGCCCCGAAACACACCCTTTTGGGATAAATTTAACTTACATCAGCAGCCATCTGAGCACACTTCAGCTCCTGCCTGTTCTTCTTTGCAGAACCAAAGATCTGCAGGACAAGCACTCCTTCTGGTTGTGTGCTTGCATGGTGTCCACCAAAACAGGACTGTCCACAGATGCTCCCCTAACACAATTGGGCACAATGATCAAGAAAGATCATTGGTGAGCACACAGCACCTGAAATAAATCCTCCATGCCATTGCTAACCCAATTTTTAGCTGCCTGACCAGGGCATAGCAGCAGCAAAGCAGGATTGTTTAATACCTTTGCCCAGAGAAATATCCAGATACCCAGGGAGAAAGAAGTTACCCTTGGGCACAGACTTTAGATACACAACAATGAGACACAGGAGGGGGGACAACACATGACATTGCCTCTGGCCAAAATCTATTTCTCAGGGAGATGTTTAGCAAAACAACAACCATCACCACCACAGAGCTCTCTGGGTTGTCACAGAAGATGATTACACTGATTAGCCTTGATGTTAAAATCAGGGAAAAAAATTGTTTGGATCGATTCTTGCTAGCAACTGAAAAGAGACTCATACTGCCCTATATGGTAAAAATGCAGCTCACATTCAGTGGGAAAATGTGGATTTTATTTTCTTCAGTTACAGTGGTTAATCCTGTCAGTTCATTTTAATAATGTTTTTTATAAACCCATTCTGATCCAGATGTGCTATGTTATTGTGTTCTTTTCAGGGACGCTGGGCATTCAGTCTGCATTTACAACACATTAATGATGCTCACAGAAAAAGAAGGGATTTGAAAGCTGTGGTATGAAAAGCTATTTTTAACATTTTCCAGTATCTTTTTCAAAATGCTTAAATTCACTTTACAGGATAAGGCTTGTCTGCATACCAGGTTTGAAAAAAAGATAAAAGATCCTGGCTTGACCTGAGGATGACCTTTCTGTACACAAGCTCCGTTATTGTAGAGGAACTGAAAGCAGCAGTGCTTAGCAAAACCAAATCAAACAAGCCCGAGAAGCAGGCGGAGGGGCTGGAGCTGTCGCCCTGCAGAGAGGTGAAGCTCAGAGCACCAGCCCCTGCCTCTGTGCTCTGCCTGTGCCCGGGAGCCAAACCTTAGAGCAGACCTCAGGGCACACGTGTCAGCAGTGAACCCCAATGGGCCAGGTTCCTTCCCAGCCCCAGAAAGACTTGTGTCTAAAAGCAGATCCAAACAACTGGGGTAGTTTCTCACATCTGCAGCTCTGAAAAAAAGTTCAGGTTTTTTTTAGGTTTTTGTTTTGGTTTGGTCTTTTTGTTTGTTTGGGGCTTTTGGAGTTGGTTTTTTTTTAGCAGAAGTTGCTGTAAGCCTCCTTGATTTCATCATCCTGAGCAGGGCATGTTCAAAGCAGGCTGCAACTGCTCAGCGATTGCTGAGGAATTTAGACTTGCAGTTACTTGCAGGAATTTAGATAATTACTCATCCTTTAAATCTGTGACATTTTTATACCCATGCATCTCCTAATTACATAAGCTGCATCAAATTTGTGATACCCTGTAGATGTTTTTTAATGAGTACTCTTGATATGAGGATTTTTCACACAGACATGGGAATATACTTCTGGCTTCCTGGCATGCTTCCCACATATGAACTACTGGTGCTTTGACTTTGCTGGGAGAAGCTGCCGACCACATTTCTGCTATGCAGATCTCTGCTGTGCTCTGCGCATCTCTGCTGCTTAGCAGAACAAATTGGGAAGTGATATTTCCCCTAAGATAATTTTTCCCTTCAACTGAAAAACAAACCACTTTTTAAAGAACTGCTTTGTCAAGAACTGGGCATGTTTTGTTGGTTTGGGTTTTTGGGTTTTTTTTCTGAAAAAAACAGAAAAGCAAGTCTCTGTGCAAGAGCTTAGAGATGAGGGAGTCACAGTGTGTGCAGGTGCTTTGTGGTAAGATCAGCTTCAGGGCTGACATGGAGGTGAGATTCATCTCCCTTTTCCAGTGCTATGAGCCTGCTGGTGAGGCTGGACCATATTCTCTAGGGCACAAGGGTTCAGAGAACATTTCAAAACACTGTCCCACCCTGAACTACTAACCCTGGAGTTGGCCTCCCCAGAGGGGCTGAGAGACCCCCTGCACCCCAGCGAGAGGCCCAAGAGGTCATTTTGCTCCAGGGCACCCCACGTCCACTCTTGCCCACAGGCATACAAGTAGCCAGGCAGTATCCCTGATTTTTATGCAGCTGCTTACATGTGATATGATCAGGCCAGAGAAGTTTCGTTCTCACAGCTGGCTGCATAAAGGTCCCTGTGTCAAAACCAGTTTTCTTTACAATACTCAGTGCTTCCTTTCCCAGAGCTGGCTGATCCTTGGCCTCCCAAGGTATGGGCAGATTACAGATGAAGAAGCCAAGAGGAGCAACATGACCCAGTCCCAAGAGGGAGTGTACAAAAGCAGCAACTCAGCTTGTGCTCTGTAGGAGTGGGGTGGTCTCGCTGTGTCAGAAACAGTGCAGCCGCCCAAGCCACTGAGTTATTAACATGCTGCATCAATTTATGTGCTTCCTGAATGAACTGTATTTTACTTTTATCAGCCATCTGTTTTTCAGACTTGACATTGACAGTTTCAGTTTTGCTGCTAAAAAGCACCTTGCACTCCAGAAAATATTTCCTGTTCGGGTTCCTGCCCAAGTGACTTCCAGAAACTGTGAGAGATCAGACAGCGATGGAAACTGTGACCACGTCCCCCTGCAGCTGCTCAGCAGCCAAAAAGCAGACGCAACTGGCTACTGAGAGGCGGCACACGTGGTGAAACCATTGCGTGCCCAGCCCATCTGCTGAGAGCAAGCTCAACAAGAGCCTTTGAGGAGGAGCGAGTGAGACCAGCCTCTGTGAGCCTGACAGAACCATCTCCCCGTCCTCAGGATCACTTACCTGCACCCTCTCTGTGTGCAGACCCCCCTCCCACAGCCAGCAGCAGGGCCAGTGGGAGTGCATCTGCTGGGAAGTGTATGCAGTGTCCTTCAACTCCTTGGCCCCAGAATGACCCCTTGCTATGCCCTGACCTGGCAGCCCCCTCCCTGGGGCCATCCTGACCCAGGACACAGCTCCTGGCCCTGGCCCTGTGCTCTCCTCTGCTTCCTGGCTTTCCCTGAGCAAGCCCAGCTCCTCCCAAGGCAGGGGCTGCAGGAAGCAATGGGGTGTCCTGCAGGAGGAAGGCATCTGGGTAGATGCAGACAGAAGACTGTTGAAAGCACAGGGACATTTTACCTCACCTAAATAAATAAACCAAGCTGATTTAGCAGTGGCAGGCAGTTTCACAGTTTAAATTGTCATGTGATGAGGCTGTATCATCATGTTCAGACTCTGTAAACTGTGGGTGATTTCACACTTGTATCACATATTTATTTCTTGCTAATATTTATATCATAAGTAAATTTTCATAAATGAATACAGAGCGAACAGGGTTGCTCATAAGGCACTACTTACAAATCAGGGAAGATGAAGTCTAAGACCTCAGTGCACTTGGCAACAGAGCCACCAATGAGCATGTTGTGAACCAAAAACCATCAGAAAGGTGCATCATGGGACTGAGGCATATGTAAGTACACTGCTACAATACCAGTGGGACCAGGTTTGCTCAGACCAACACTTCGGTGGTTTATTAAGGCTGAGTGAATAACGTGGAAATAACCATCAATAATTTAACCAGCTATATCCTGAAACACTAGGGGATTTAAATTATTGAACAAATGTTGTTTGACTAATTTATAGCTGGATCTATAATGTGAAAAACTAATATTCAAATAACTTGAATGACAAATTATGGATATTATTTGACCGAGCTAAACAGAACACAGATGTGGTACCTCTTTCTTAGACATATTTATGCCCAGAGCCAAAGCCCTTCTGTTGTGGGCCTATTCCTGAGTGTCAAACACACGTACCTACCCTGCACACTCCAGTACATGTACATGCCATCCCTGCATGGCTCACCATCTCGTGCTGCCATAAACACGCTGAAATCTGTTGAGTCATGATAAATGGTGATGTTTCTCCTCTTTCGCTCCCTATTATATTGATCAATGTTTCTGCTAACTGTCCTATTATCTAGTTGACACCAGTAAGAGGTGTGAGCACAGCTGTGCAGTCATTCCAGAATCTGTTTATCCTAAATAAAGCATTTAGGTTTAGCTGTCACTGCCTGCTCTGACACTTCTGGGAAGGCTGGATCCTAGGTGCAGGCAGGTACTACCAAGTTGCTCAATAGCACACTGGATAACCATCTTCCCTTACAGATATTTTTCCTGGAGCATTGGACATCTAATTGCAACTAGAAGACTGAAGAAATCTTCTTTGAAGTCTCTGCAATTACTTTGCCTGGAGTATATTGTATAGCTATTTTTTGATCTTGTCAAGCACGGGCTGCTTGAAATTGATACAGAAAGAATGGAAGAAGGAGAAAAATAGAAAAGGAATGGAAAATGCCATGGTAAGGTCACTGAAACAAAGTTTCAGTTTTGGATATGTGAAGAAGATCCAGCAGGACAAACCATTCATCTCTTCGTAAGATTTTCAGAAGTTTTTCCAAAACAACCACTGAATGTCACAACACTAATTAATCAACATGGTCAAGCTATTTCTTCCTTACTCGTACGTAAAGCGGGACATAGCTGTTCACACAGCAGTCCATAAAAAACAGCAAAAACTTTGAAAAAGCAGCGCTTTCATGGCATTCACTGGGTTTGCTCTTGAACAGGCAGCATTCTTTATAAAGCAGCAAACTGAGCAACGTAGGAATCTATAAATTGTAACAGACTCTTGCAAAAGAACTGACACTTTATCTTAATGTACATCTGCAATTATAAAAGTGCTGAGAAAGTTGCAAAATAAACCGCAGCCCTGGAGGACCTGGTTCTGCACATTTAACTGAGGGAAGCTGACAAAAAACCCTTTATATTAATCTCAGAAAGCACTGAAAATTGAAAAACAGGCCTGTATGTTCTTTGTGTATCCAAGCGATTTCCCAGAAAGTTTTCAAGTTTTACAGTTAGCTTTTGTACTGAAAAAAGAGAAAGATAGTAACCTTTACAATGAATGGCAGCTCTGTGAAAGCATAATACTGTGAGAAAACATATTATATTACATATTGCATCATGAGGTAAATTAATTAATTAGACAATATTAGTTTCTGTTGACATCAAGTATTCTTACTTTTCCAAGTCAAATCATAGGCAGTTTCACAATCAGAACAGCATGGTTTTCATCAGAGAAAAAGGAGTTAATTATGCTTTAACATCATGGCCTCAATTTTCAGGTTGTATTAACCTGCATTCTATGAGGGATTTGTGGAATGGATTTTACTTTGGACCGCCGTCAGCTAGGACTTCTCTACATTCAGAGAATTATGGTTTCTCCATGTTACTAGAAAAACAATCTATGACTGAGCTGTGAATTAGGTACTTCATCCTCATCAGCATAATTTGCCAAATAAATAATGTGGTCTGGTAGCCAGGGAAAGGGCTGGGAGACATGTCTCCTAGGTTATGTGCCTGGTTTTCTACCAGGGAACTTTACTAACACTCAGCAATCCCATAACCTTCCTGTGCCTCTGCTCCATCAATAAGAACCATAATAACTTCAGCTTTTTGAGGAGTTTTTAAAGCAGTGTATAAAAGGTGTTATCTTTATCCTAAAAATTGTCATTGTTAGTATCAACTTTTTTTTAAATGGTTGCATATATGCAGAAAGGAAACTTTCTAATTAAAAGGTATAGTAGGATTTAGATCACATAGCAGGGGAGGTTTTACACAGCAACAGTTAGAAAAGTAGAGCTAGAAAGCTCTACATTCCCACATAATTAGAGGGACATAAAGCCATATCACACATAACCACAGCATCCCAGACAGTATTTGTACGTGGACAGGGACATAGCCATAGGGTAGAGACTGCTGCCACAATGATCCTAAGCAACTGTAGCAACTACCTCTGGAGTTAGAAAACTTTTCCTTTTATCTAACCATGCAGACCTTTAGTTAACTTAATTATGTCTTATCCCACTCTTACTGAATTTGGCAAGAAGTTTATTCTTGGATTATGTTCCAGTTATAGCTAGTATGTCCCTTTCCAGTACTCTGTTTTTGAGTCAGAAAAAATCCAGCTCCTCACAAGCTGCATTTTCTCTTTTTGCTCTCTGAACTTCTTTGGACTTTCCTGCATTTGTTTATAACTTTCAGTGCTGAGTCCAAGTGTAGAGAATTCCCTTAAGTTGAAAAGCCTTACCCAAGCAAATACAGCAGAATTGCCTCCCACGATTTTCACATGGTAGCCCTGATATTTAACAGCATAACTGTTGCCATTTTTGTCACAGCCTTTTGCTCTTGCCTCCACTACAGCAGGACCACTGCCTACTCACTTTGTGTTGTACACTGACCTCTGCCTCATAGTAAGTCACAGCTGTCTTTATTAAATGCCATTTGTTCAATTTTAGTCCTGTTTTCAGTCTAGAAAGGTCTTCTGTCTTTTTTTATTATTTTTTATCCTGTCTTCCAAAAACCAGGCAACCTTTTTCAGCCAATTTTGCAGGTGCACTCTTTACTCCCTTATCAAAATTATGGTTAAAATATTGTACATAGAGAGTATTCAGGTACAGATCACGGTAGGCATCAACAGAATGTCAAATTATTGATGGCACCTCACTGAATACAACTTTTTGACTGATTATGAATCAAACATTATGCACTTCACATGTCCTTAATTTGCTCATCAGAATAAAAGTTCTTTAAATTAAAGCCCATTGCCATGTTAAGAATAAGGACTATTTTCATTCTGTTTTCATCATATTTTAATCTTAAAGAAACACAGATGTAAACAGAGTTAAAGTAATCCGTTACTGTTTGTACACTTAATCACAAATCTCTCCTACCATAAGTGACCAGAGCTTCCACAGCCACTGAATGTTTAAGCTAATTTTCATTAATGTAACTTTGTTCCAATGAATTTTAAATATAGATTGTCCCTGAATTAAGGCTGGCTTCCATTTAGAGCTACCTACATCTTTAACCTTTTCCAGTCTCTCTTAGGGCATTTAGGTGGCTGGGCTTCTATCTCCGTTCCCAGATAGCAAAATCTTGCAGCTCATCTCTTACTCTCACAACTGCAGCCTCTCCCCTGCTCACACATTTGCCTCATGAGCTCAGCCTGGTACACCTTCCTTGTAAAAGTTCTGTCTGGGAGCTGTGACAGCACTCATCCGAAAACAGTATTTTTTTAATAACATCATTCATTTCTATATAGGTTACTGCAGCAAGAAGCCCACATTTCTGGAGGTGGGAAGGCTCCTCTAGTTCTGCATCCTGGTGGGGCTGATGTGGGGTTATCAGGTGCCCCGTGAGCCCTAAGGCTGGATGCCAGGGCTGGGCAGGGAAGAAAATTTCTTCCATTTCATCAGGACTCCTGCTTATCTGGCCCTGTGTGCACACAAAGAGCACAAAACCCAGTGCATCTTCAGCACCAGCAGGTGATGCTTGACATCATGAAAATGGGACCCCAAGATAAATTTCTGAGTCTTGCCTCATTTCCATAAACTGGGGATGTCTTATTGCTCCCATTGTGTGCACTTTGCTTTATAAAACCACAGTGATATAGCATGGCAGTGCTGGAGCTGGAGGCAGCAGAGGCAGTGAGTTTGTCAGTACAGCCCTTTCCCCCTTGTAGTGCTACTGTGGTTTCTGCCTGCATGCAGCTGCCCTAAAATCCATCTAAAACCATCTGCTTGCCTTTCCCCTTCACACATTGTGTAGAGCATCTAAATGGCGGAATCTGATTCCTGTTTTGCACTGATTTTACAACTGGTGAGGCACTAGAGAATCAGGGTCTTTTCCAAAAATATACAGTCTGACTGCAGTGCTGATGTTGCAACCTGAATGTGGTAGGTACAGAGCAGCTTATAACATCCAAAGTGAAATTATCACATTTCCATGCTGAGCAGCTAGTGCTAGACAAGCGGATATTGATCTCCCCCAGCCCTTCCCTGGTAACAATGAAGAAAGACACACCTAGAGAAAACAACGGAGCAAGCTGTTTTTGGATACCATATTAAGGCTAAATGCCGCCCTGCCTCTGCTGAAGACCTTCTGAATGTTGCAGCTGAGTCAATAATGTCTTTTCAAATCAGCTTATTCTTTTGCAGGCAGTTTCTCAAACCCAAGTTGCCTGGAGCATTCAATCCCAGCCTATGGAACCTGTTTTCTCCAGGCTGCTCTCTCTTTAGCCACGCAGTAAACTGCAGCTGGCTCTGTGTCTGCACAAAATGTGTGTACCCTGCAGAGGACACGCTGGAGATTCCCCTTGGAAGGACAGCTCTGGGACAGAGGAGTCGCTGTTTTTCGCCGCTGGCATATAGAGCTGCTGAAATCCGTGCGGGCTGGAGCTTGAGCCTCCCCACGCCGCAGCGGAACAGCACATGAGTGCGAGGTCTGCCCTCAAGGACAGCCTCTGCTCCGCCAGCGCTTTACCTCGGATGCTGCTGCCGATCAAAGATCTCAGAAGGATAGGGGGAACAGCACAACAGTGTTTTCAAGTGGTTTGCTACTTGTGGATGTGCAAAATTCGCCTTTGGTACAAGCCCATCCCACATGTAAGCCAGAGAGCTGACCGGAGGAGTGCCAGTCAGGAGGTGCAAACATTTTGCCCTAAGTGAAACTAACCATAAGACTGGTCCAAAACCCTTCTCCTGACCGTGTTTTCTCCTGTAACCCTGTTGCTGCAGTGAGCACCCGTGCACGGCCCTAGAGGCACCCACAAGAGGTGGCAGCTCAATATGCCCTGATTTGTAGTATATAAGAATCTTTTGAGTTTGCTGCTTGTGCTTCCTGCAAACCTGCTCTCCTTTTCGGATGTTTTAGCTGTTACAGCTGTCTAACCAAGGTAAGGGAAAATAAAACCACTTTGCAGTCAATCGCAGATGGTGTAGCACAGCCATTTTAAGCCAATTTTTCTGCCACTGCTGAAGACACTTGAACTTCTGACAATGTTGAGACGTTTCTGGCAGGCAGAGAGAGGAGGTGATCTGCCAGGCTCCTTGCAGGCTCATGGTTCTGGGATTCTGTGGATAACAAAGTAACCTCCTAAATGCTGTTGTGCTGCGCGCACATACAGAGGTGGTAAATTCATGAGACTGGACATTAATAATGAAACAGAACTTTGCTATGGAGAGAATATTGGACTTATTACCAACAACTCTCCAGAGATCTGTGGGGTGAAGGATTCGGCTTCTTTTAATAAATAATACATAATTCTGTTATTTCTGCAATATTATGCAACTAAATAAGATTTCATTGAACCATTTCTGTGCATCATCTTTCACCTGCTACATTATTGTTTCAGTTTGTTTAGAGAGGATTACTTATCTCCCCTTGGCCCCTACATAAAACAATATCTTTTATCTTGACTCTTATAACACTTCTTTTTCCAAAGGAAAAACATTTATATGGCACCTGATATATTATCCAATATCTAAATGAAAGGCTGTACTTGGGCAAAACATCTCCACAGATCATTCATCACACTCCTGATTGCTCATGCATGTCTGTACTGAAATGCATAGTTAGGTTTGCATTGACACACCGCAGTTTCCTCTATCCCGCAAGAAAATTAGCATTGTTTAAGGAGGTGGAACAGGTTTTAACCCTGTGTAGACTTCTTCACTTTGAGATGAATAAGGTAGAGGTACATTGAATATATTCAGTGAATAATTTGTCCCATGCTGTGCAATCTCATTTGGATTTGGATGTTTGGGAATGCAAAATGAACGCAAAACTGCTATGTTGTACATAAAACACAGTGGCAACTCTAACCTTACAACACTTCTCTGACATGAGTAGGATAGACACGTGTCTGGAGTAGGAACCTGATAATTTGCTTCTCTGAAAAAGGAGTTTTCTTTGAACCACTGATATGCTCTGACATGGTGTCAGATTATATCAAAGCATTTTCCATAACCAATTTTTGCATATGTGAGAGATGCTGTCCATGACAGGCTCAAGGCAAAGTATTTAAATTACTAAATATTTAATTTATTAGTTGTTTACAAATATAAACTTCAATTCTTTTGGCTTCCCCTGGATAATCCAGTGTGTCTCCTCCTTTTCCCTGTGACTAAATGGCTGCAGCCTGAATATATAGAGAAGGTTTGTTCTCTGCACTTACACACAAGGCCATTATCAACATAGAAAGTTCTCCTGTTTGGTTTTTACCAGGGTTGCTCAACAGAAAGATAGAGAATACTTTAAATTCATAGCTGTGCTGTTATTTGAAAAGTGCTATTAGAAAACCTAAAACTAAAAGTTGTGTTATCTCTCGTCTAGTTGCTGATCTCAGTCCCCCTTCAGGCAGTGGAATAATTTCTGTTAGCATAAGTGGGCGCTTTTCTCCATCTCTGTTTCTGTCTCTAAGACAGGGCTACCCCTTTCTGCTGATTTCTGCTTAAGATAGTGAGGGATTCTTCTGAGTTTCACTCAATGAGATTTTAAACATTCCTCCTAACTGAGGCATGACTCTTAGTTTCAATTTTCTTGAAGTAAACTGTGGGGGAAAATTATCTGAACAAAATTATCATGACATATAATAGTGTATTTGAAACAACTACACATCATAAAGTCAGAAATGGGTGTTGACAATGCTCAAACCTATCAGCCAATAGACTCCAGGAATCATAATAACTGTATAGGTCAAAAATCAGCTGCAGTGAAAAAGTCTGCTCATAGGTAAAACACTAAGTCATTATGAAAGCTAACAAGTTTCCTGAGAGTTATTTAGATCACCCCTTGTGAAGAGTGATGAGCCTAATCCAGTCCTAGCAACAGAACACAGTGGTGTAAACCACAGTAGCAGCAATTGCTTTACGAATCTGCCAGTAGGGATGCCTGCTGACCTCTGTCCTACAAACAGGCACAGTCATGCAGAGAGGGGGTGGACCAGAGGCTCACAGCTGCTGCAAAACTTGCCCTGACCACTTTGGGAAATCCCACTCACTGTTTCTGGAGCATGCAGACCCTCTCTTCTGATTCCCTTACGCCTTGCAAAACAGAACAGGTGCCAGTTTAATGCCACCACGGGAGACAAACTGCCTACGTGTCAGGCCAGCACATGCTGCAAGCAGAAGCTCTTGCTAGATCTAAGTGAGTGGATCAACCCATTAAACAAAGATCTCAAACTAGACTCAAAATAGTGCTGAGGAGCTCCAGTGCTTCATACACTGGTTTCAGGTGACTATTTTGCAAGAAAACAGTTTTAAAAAAAACCTGTCTAACCTGTTGAGGCGCTTGAAATACCAAAAGCACTTACAGTTTCTGGCAAAAATATCCTTAGGCAACAGAAGCTGTGCTATCTTGCATGCCCTATGGCACCTCTCTCTTGGCTGGTGTCACTATCTAGGTACCCATCTCCTTGCCTGTGGCGCTTTAGGATTCAGAAATTAAGTGCCCCTATGCCTAAATCCCCTGAAGAGCTTTATTTTTCATGCATACCAGGGCACACCTAAAACAAACTGAGAGGCTACATCTATTCTAGGGAAGAAAATGGTTTCTCTAGCCCTCGAGGCAGCTAGCATGGCACATCCTACATGCATTCGTGGCTGCACCCTGCTCACCTCAAGCTGTTCCCTGGGAAAGTGGCCGGCTGTGGGCTGAGCTGCTCCTCCACCTCACCTGCTGCAGTCTGGACACTCAGCAGCAAATGCTTTGGCAGGTCTCTGCTGCTTGATAAACATTATGCAAGCTGTTGCTCAGATCTGTGTCTGGCTCTGCTTAGTCTGTTAGTACAGATCACCTGTCCTGAACAACTCAGATGTTAGGATGGTACTGCCTTCACTCCACACTGTGGGCTAGGGCATTTGCCTGGAAGTACCCTGTAGTGGTGTGGAGAAGTATAAATTCGTTTCAGATCCTGTTTCACTGTTCTCAAATATAAGCAGAGCAAATAAAAGATCCAATTTCAGAGAGAAGCTGGAATTCACATTTTTATTTTTGCAGTGCGGATGCAAGTGCACAGAGAACAGCACTTACGACAGACAAACTGTCCCTGAAATTCCCTCTCCAATTTCCCTAAGGCTGACACTGCTGCTTGGAGATAATTTAATCTGTAAATATTATTTTGAAATAATGCTCTTTTTTTTCCTTTTGTCTGTCCATAGACAGATTAGAACCAAAGGAATGTGCTGAAATGGGCCATGCTCATTCCCCACATGACAAAGCAAGGTTCCTTCTTCTTCTCAAAAATAATGCAAGCCTCCAGAATGAATCTCTGTTTCCTGAATTCAGGGAAGAGAAGTGTGAAATATGATCCTGTCTAGAAAGGATTTTGATTTACAGATCTGAAGATGAAGGACCTGTGTGGAAGTCTCTGCCCTTCACATTGTGCCTGGGATGACCCACAAGCACTGTGAATCCTGCAGGGATTAGGTGCTCCCTGACTACTCGAAGAGCAAACTGCTCAAGGATCCAGCCTGAGGGATTGGGAGCTATTCACAGTAATGGCTGTCGGTGCTTCACACTGTGTATCTGAAAAGTGGTTATGACAAAGAAAGTTTGCCATACCTCCTTCAACAGCAGCCTGGATTAATGAATAACTTAATTTTGGGCAGATATATAGAAACACATTCTTGTGAGATCTGCTCTCAGCCATTTGAGTTGAGGTGCAGCAACAGCAATATTTCAGCTGGGGAGGGCTAATGAAGGGGTACAAGGTTCAGAAAACAAAAGGATGGGAAAAAGGAGGAACAGTAACTTCCTCATGTTTAAGACTGATTGGTGATGTGGTCAGAAGAGTGTGCATGAAAGTGGCTTCCTTTGTGGGAGCAGGGCATACAAAAGCAAGGAAAGAAAGAAACCAGAGCCAAACAGGCTTGCATATTTGTGAAGAGAAAGCTTCTTTATACAAATATTACTTTACTATTTAATGGCATGTTCTGCAGCTGGAGTATGCCTTTGCCTTTTGCTGGTGAAGTCACTCATGACTTGCAGTCAGAACAGAGAGGCAATATGGCCCTTCCTAAAGAATGCACTTGCTCACCTGGCTGAAAGACAGAGAGGAAGAAAAAAGGTATGTTCTCAAGACATAATTAGAAAGGAAAGTCATCAGGCACATGGCATACATGGTGCAAAGTTTATGTGTCTGTGTTTTAAGATTCTGGCAAGGAAATCAGTTTAAAGGACAGAAGAAAAGGAAAGGTGTTTGAGGATGGTTGAGGTGGGAAAAGATTTAAAACAGAAGAGGCGCAAGTGAAGAGAGGAGCTAGATGCAGGAGAGGGAACAAGCATAAGTGACACACCTGAGAAATTCATTGCACTCCTGCCAGGCACTCAGCAGAGCTAGATCGTCAGCAGGACAGGATGGGGCTGAGAATGCAGGGGCAAAATCAGTGAGGGGTGAGCACAGCAAAATGGCTGAACCTGGAGATCCGGAGAACACAGCAAGGGCCAGTGCTCATGTACACAGCAGAATGCTGCACCAAAGGGTGCAGAGACAAAAAGCACTCCTGCATGCATGCCTGTGTGTTAGACTCGAGCTCCAGCAGCCACCTCTCTGTGCCAGCACCATTTATTCCTTGTTTCGAGAAAAAGCAAGTTGCGCAAGGTCGGTGTGTGTTATCTCCATATAAGGCCTGGGAAGGATCCCATGCTGGCAGCTGGGGCTGTAGGGCTGCCCATGGCACAGGTGCTGCTGGCAGTGGGCACAGCACTGGGGTGCCTGCCCCTATCCCTGGGCTTCGCTGCCAAGGTGGGAAAGATTGCTGAGTCTGAGGCCAGGACTGAAAGGAGGGTTGGCTGCCAAACCAAGCACTGAGCTTGTTAGAGAAAAAAATTGTCAGCAGTTCTTAAACAAATATCTTTCATAAACACGATGCTGCCTGGACTGTGTTGCTGTGAGCATGCGTGTTGTTGCTGACATTAGCTCATATATTTGCCTTCCAGGGGCTCAGGGAGATGTGTGCTACATGGGCCTGAACTTGAAAGACAGCAATGTCTTTCATTCTGTGGTTGGCATCTCTAGTATGTACCTGATCCTCTGCAGCATCAGATTGCTGCTGGGGACCTTCCTCACGAGGGCTAGAACCACATGTTTCAGGGGATGAACCACACTCTCCCAAGAGTTATGTGGCCAGTGAGCGATGTGGAGTCATCAAGAGTATTAACAAGTCACTATTCAGCTATTCAAAGGGCCCAAAAATTTTAGATTAATTAGGCCATTAAGTGCTCTGGCATTTCTAGAATAGAGTGCCTCAATTTTGTTGCATACACAGTACCTTTTACCCTGAGGACTTATATACCCTCAAAGGAACACGTCTAGATATGTTGGTAGCCATATAACTTCTCCTTGTAGGTGACTCTTGAGGCACATAATCACCCGACATACAATTGGAGCTACTCTAGAAATGATCCCCCTTTGTCAGCTAGCTCTGCACTTCACTGATATGTTACATTATGTGTCAAAATTAAATGTAGTTGAGAGGGTTAATTGGAGTGATCTCTTTTCATCCAAGCTTCTGGAGATTTCACCAACCCAGCCAGGTCCTCCCTGTTTGCCAGTCGTTGAGTTCTCTGCTCTGTGTGCTGCTGACCCTCATTTCCCCTGCCCTGTCCACAACTGCACCCTCTGTGTCCCTCACATGGCACCAGTGCGAGTGCACATCCAAGGTGGCTGTGGCTCCGCTCAGCACAACTCCCTGGGGTGCATTTTGGGGAGGCACACCAGGAGCTTTGCCAAGTGTGGAGATCTGACAGTGTTGCCTAAGAGCTGTGGGTCCTTCTGGTGAAATAACGCTTTTCCTGGAGGTCTTTATTGCGCAACCCACAGTGATTAAGGCTTCCATGTTCTCAAAAGGAAATGAATATTTTGCAGGCTACGTAAGGAAGAATTCGGGAACTTAGGAGGCTAGGAGGGAAAGAATACACAAGCATGTAATTGGGTGAAAGATGAAAGGCTTCAAAAATTGCTTCTAGTGTTGGAGAATGAGAGAGTGAAATGGTTCCTGTTAACAATAAATTCTCTGAAAGCGTTAGTAGCAGTAAGAAACAATTCACAAATTTTGACTGGATTCACGAATCAGCTTTGTTTAGAAAACAGAAGGCAATTATATGAGAAGTTAAGGTGTTCTGAGATTTTGAATGCCATAGTTCATTCTGAAAAAGTCAAGTGCTCATTCTTAAAATCATAGGAGCTTGGCTTTTCCACTCTTTATTTAGAAAAGACTTTTAAAATAGATCTAAGCACTAAAGAAATGATCAGTGAATAAATATGCATCTTGAAGTAAAATTAAATATATCAGTTAAAAAAAAGTATTTTTTAATGATTATTTTTTCAGAAAAACTGAAAAAATCCATTTCAGTTTGAACTGCTTTACATCTATTCCTCTCTGTTCTTCAGTATCATCATCAAGGCAGAAACTCATATTACAGGTAGCTCTGATGAGTGAGTTGGAAATCCTTCTTAAAAATAGCCTGTATAAGAGATAGATCTGTTGTGTGAAATCCTGTTACTACTGTGAAGTGTCCTCTGCATTGATGTATTTAGCATATCTTATTGTCTTTGGCGTCTCTGATGCACATTGTTATATGTTATATGTTAATGCCAATAACATTACTGAAAACAAAGAGAAGGCAACTTGGCCCATTATTTGATAACCAAAACTAATTGTTAAGATTTGAGTACAATAGTGGAGTATGGGATAATGTTAATGTTATACCCCATAATGTCAATGCTTTTCAAAATATCTATCTCATTGTTCTCTTTCTAACAAACTGTACTTGAAATGTAGCTTGATTTCATAAGAATTGAGAACATATGCAATGCTTAAGATCTTCCAACGGTTCATTTCTCATGTGTCACATTAAAAACACAAACTAAAAATCTTCTTCTTCATCCTTTTACACCTTTTGTGAAAGGTACAGTGGTATACTCCCAATGAAGAAATTGGAACACAATATGTTTAATACAGACTGTGTCATTTCTGACCATGCTGCAGTGGTAGCTTAGGTGCAGTAGCAGCTCACTATTAAAACCAATCCAGGACACATTGCCTGGAAACTCCAAGGAAGAGGAGCTCAAATATTTACTTCAACTTCTGGAGCAACCTGGTCTAGTGGAAAGTGTCCCTGCCCATGGCAGAGGGGTGGAACTATATGATCTTTAAAGTCCCTTCCAAATTCAAACCATTCCATGATTCTATGTTTCCTCATAATAAGTACCATTGTACTGCTGAAAGTTTAATGAGCTTTAATAATATCACTTGAAGGAAGGGTGTTGTCTCCCTCCACAGAAACTGCCTTGTGAATCCATACAGAAGTGTCCTATTCTTCATTCAGTGAACTAAAGCTTTGGTTAAGATCAGTTTCAAAGATGAATTTCAGGAATGGGGGTAAACAATAGAGCACATTTTTATGTTTCTGCACACACTGGGAAAATACACTGAAATATGTCTTGTGAAGACACTTCCATAGCTGCACATGGAAATCTTATTAAAAATTATTTTATTTATCAACTACTTTTTGAAACAGATATTTGGAATGAGCAAATTATTTTAATAAATTTCAGCAGGAGGGAGTAGTTGATCTTGGATAGTTTCATATTGCCTTAAGTCTTGGTTATGGGGTATGTACTGTAATCATGAGGACAATATGCTTAATACAATAATGGATACGCTGAAACAGCATTTAAATTAATATCTAATTAATCAGAAATAATAGTTAGAAAGAAGATACACTATATTGAAATGAAAAGAAACCTTCAAAGAGAAGTGGAAATTTAAGTTGTGGGAGACTTGTCTGAAAGACTACAGAGAGTTAATTCAAAGGCAAGAAACTAAATGTTTATAAATAGCTGCCTGCTGACACCTTTTACAATGGAAGTCAAACTGAAGAAATGGAAGGGCAACCAATTTTAAATGTAAGAAATTGTCCTTTTCCTTAGTGTTATGCTGTGAAATTGACAGTAGTATTGCACTCCAGAGCTAGCAGGAATTTAGTGTCTGAATTATCTGGGAACAAACATATGAAGGGAGGCAAACTACCAAGATTCGTGGCACAAATCATCAGCTAAGAATACAACTATAAGGGGTGGCTAATGTGTTTTACATTCACAAGGTTTTTACATTTGCAAGGTTTCTTCCTTCCTCCTTTGCAATACTTACCCCTAGCCTCTCTCAGAGGCAGGATGCTTGACATGAAAGGACATCCGACTGACTTCATGTCAGTTCCTATTGCCCTACCCCTGGAAAGAATCAGTGGATACAGAGCACTTTTGAGTGTGAAAAGGAGCCAAGATAGAAAATGTTGGCATGCTGTACATGTGAGATATAAATATTCCCTTGTCATGGCTGGAGGTTTGGGAGACCTCAGACTGACTGGAGACACCATGTTGTCACATGCCAGCCCCTTGGGAAACAGCTGGAAGTCACCACAGAACAAATTACTATTCACAAGGCAAAACCCAAAAACAAAGCCTGCCCTTCAAGTTCTGGTGGCCCAGTAGGATGCAGCATGGTTTAGGGTGCTGGGGTATCTTTGGCACAGCCGGAGGACCTCGGTGGCACATCACCAAGAGCTGGATGGCCATGTCCCATTTGCATGTGCAGAGCTGGATTTTCAGCAGAATTCAGTGCACACAGCTGGAGTCCTGCCAGTAAACACACCACTCTTTCAACCCATAGAGAGAAGGGTGTGGGTGGTGGTTTGAGAAGCAGGGGGACAAGGTGTACCAAGTGCACACTGGGCACAGCATCATCTCTGACACGATGCATGGCAGTTTCAAACTCTTAGGTGGTTATATTCCCTGGACTTGTTCAGACCTGTGGTAGGAAATACATATTCATAAATATATCATTTTTTCCGAAGAGCCTTGTGCAAACAGCAGTCCACACATATAGCCGTCTCCAACCAGGTAGCTATACAAATTCACCCTGGTAATGTCTGGACTACAGAATTATTACCTAATCAATATTTCTTCAGCTTTCACCTCAGCTTCTTCCAGGGTCTTTCCAAAGCATGGATCCCTGTTTCCTTCCCAGGATAGGAGCATTCTAATGGAGACATGCTCTGAGCTGTCCCATTCCCAGAAGGGATTGGGCATACTCAAACAGCTGCATCTGCTGAGCCAAGGAACCCTATGGCTTCTAGTTGCTGATTCCAACCCACGTGGGCTTTCTTTCTGCAACAACTTCACTGCTTCAGCATCACTTAGAGTGTGTGGGCTACCCAAACACACCAAAAAGAGATGCGTGTGTTCCTGATATGGACAGAAGCAGCCTGCCTAGTGATAGCAGATGACAATGTGGTACCTCTTCCTGTGACTTTTTCAAACCCTCATGAGTGGCCTCTAGACAGTGTCTTCCTCTGCACACAGTGAAGTTGTTTCCATGTGCTGGAAGAGGACAGGGAGGCCTCACTCCCCAGGGAGGAAGATTTTGCTGTAGCCCCAAGACCTGTGGCCTTGACTGAAGGACTCATGTGTCCTCTTATGTTGTACCTGATTATCTACCACACTTTTTACGTCTTCTTTTCCTAGGGTTTGCTCTCCTGTCTATTAGCCTAGTTTGCGTTTGAGCCCAGAGCATGATCTTGGAGTTGGCATTTCTGCAGCACACATTGCTTGTCCACTGCCAATGCCACAGAGACCTCCAGAGCACTGTGTATCTACAGCCCATCCCTCTTCCACTTCTAAGTCTTTATGTAAATTGCAAATTTTGTTTTCAATCGTATTACATTTTTTTAAAGCCATTGATCGTATCCTAAAGTGTCACAGGCTGCAGTGTAGGTAAATTCAGCTGGTAAACACTCACGTGGAATTGCATTTGTGGCATATTGAGTAGAGTGTTTAATCTATTTAATGTATTGATAAGCTATTGATGTTGAAATACAAATATAATCTAGAACAAAATTAAATGTATTTTTATGGGAACATTTCTACTAAGAACTCTCATAGACTCAGAAAGTGATTTGGGTTGGAAGAGACCTTGGAGAGTCACCTAGTCCAAACCCTCTGTCATGAACAGGGACATCTTCCTCTAGACCAGGTTGCTCAAAGTCCTGTCCAGCCTGGCCTTGAGACTTCCTGGCATGGAACATCCACAGCTTCTCTGGGCAACCTGCTCCAGGGTCTCACCACCCCCTCAACCAGCAGCACTCAGGCTCAGGGCTCCCAGAGGCTCAGGGCATAAACATCACACACCAGTTTCTTTCCTGGGTTGGGAAAACCAGGAGGGGACAGAGGAGTCCAGGTACAGTTGTCAAAGTACCAAATAAGAGAGAGAGAAAGCGCATGTACTATTATTGTCTTGAGGGTTTTTTGAGCCAGCATTCTAATTTTTTGCTAATAGAGACTTATATCAACATATATTTATAAATATAGGTATAAAAACATAATTAAGGCTACAAAACAACAACCTATAATCAGAACCAATGTTTGCATTGATTAAAAACCAGCTTCACCAAAGTGAAGTGCAAGACATTAAAAAAAAATCAAAGCAAAATAAAAAGAAACATGGCAACTCGGTAAAAATTAGTATAAAGAGAAAGCCAGATGAAGTAAAAGACTAATAAAGGAAAGAAAAGAATGCAACAGATAACCTGATGCATGTAGCAGCAGATATTCCAGAGAAAAAGTAACACATAAAATTGTGAATTGAACCAGACAATAATGATGGAATATTACAGCTGGTTAATATATATATATTTAAATTATTCATAACAATGAAATTATTAACTGCAAAATTATTAAAGGATAAGAACCCCCCAAAACTATTAGAAAGTCATTAAAAAATCAGTAAATCAAGATAACTTGTATCTGAACATTTAAAAAAAGCTTGTGCATCAACACTGCTTATATTTAATACACTCTAGAGCCCCAGAAAACTTCCAGAGAACTGGGAGACATCTATTTTGTAACTAATACTTCTAAGGAGAAACCAATTAAATAAGTCTAGAACTTATCCTGATATTGATGTCAGAAAAATAATGTTGATATAAGTCTCTATTAGCAAAAAATTAGAGTGTTGGCTCAAAGATCCCATATCTATTTATGATTATTCTATATGCAAAACATAAAAAATACATACTTCTTTATACATAAAATTACAAAATCATGTGTCCTGATCACTTTTTTCCAAAATTTGTAATTTTATAGACAGCTTTTATTTCTCTGGTACTATGAGATGCAGAACTCTATGGACTGGATACAACTGTTTTGAGGCCTTCTTAAAAATCCAGGGTTACTGAAACACTGACAGCATCAGGCCATTAAAAAGTCAACAAGAGTTTACCAATCTCTGTGACACAGGCTAGCATTTTCCTTGTTTAGTGGAACTTGTCAATTATGGAAAATATTCCACCAGGAAAAACTATTTGGCATATATTTAGCCCATGCTGAAGAACTCTACAGAATGAGGCTGAATTCAAGCCCATTTTAAAATAATCTCCTGGTACCTCTAGCAGCTATATTAAAAAAAAAAATCACAAAAATACAGAAAGAGCAATTGCTGTTAGCAAATATTACGCAAATTTTAATTAATGTTTGAAATTAAGCATATGCTTAACATTACCTGCTAGCAAATGTTATCCAAATGTTTAAAATTAAGCATATGCTTAACATCACTGCTACATTGCTGCAGGTGCATTCAGACTGTAACATGTTATATAATGCAGCATAACATCCATGGATGATTAGGAGGACAGATATATCTATATCTTACAGTGTCCACATTTGTGGGCTTACAGATGTACTGTTCACTGCTTTTTCCCCACAGCCTTGATTTACCAAAGAGCTTGGAGATATTCAGAAATGAAAGCAAGTAAATAATCCCACTTAATCGTAGGCTACTGCTACGTTTAAAGGCCTTATTGGTTAAGGGCTATAAATAGCAGTAACACTATGAAATCTCCATCCAGATTTCTGTCATTAAAACCTGCCATCATTCTTTTTGAAACAGTGCCTGTCAGAGCTCATCAGCGTCCTGGCCAGCACTTCTCTAACTGCTTAGCAGCCTTGTATTGAAACAGTTACTTGCTGGAAATGTGTCTTTGTTGAAATCAAAAATAGCAGGAGATCTGATGCAGCATGAGCTGCAACAATGAAGGTTCCTTGGCTCCTGGGATGAGTTTCTAGAGAAGAATGGTGGAGAGAGCACATGTACAAGCCCTGACATGGAATTGCAGATGGGCTGTTGTGAAGAGCTTCACTTCACATCAAGAGGGAAAAACCTCCTTCTCTGAGTGATTTACTGCCCAGAGCAAAACTCATCTTTCTAGTCCAGTGAACTTTTAGTTAGTTATACAGTATGAATCAATGGCAGCAGGAGAAAGTGTGCCTTGAATAGCAATCCAATGGAACAAGGATTCAAACCTGTCTCCAATGCCCTGAAAGGATGCCTTGCTGAGTGAGTTACTATATTGGTGCAGGGGACTGAGATAGGTTTGCGTCCTATTTCCCACCAAGGAAGGAAAAATGTTAATATGAGTGTTAATATTAAGACATGAAGCCCCTTTGTTGCAGAATGATAGGATAGGAGTGTGGAAAAAAAAAAAAAAAGGATCATATCTCTGTGTATCTGACCTCTTGAAGAATGTGAAAGTAAAGGGAGGAATGGAGAAGAGCTGCTTGCAAAGCAGAAGCAGATGTGCTTCTGGGCAGAGTAATGAAACTGTGGGTTTGCAGCCACACCATGAGAAGTGAGAGCATGTGCAGTGCTACCTGTGCTTTGAGGGAAGGAGCTGAGGGACTGAAACACCAGAGCTCCTTCTCCAGAGAAATTGTATGCCTGCTCAAAACAAATGAGGGAAGAAGAGTTAGGGGTATTTTTCCTTTTCTCTTCTGTTCCTTGGCTTGTTTTAGATTGAAAGAAGCAAATAACAATTTGCAAAAGAGTCACGAGATACTTCTGTTCCTACAGGACATGGCTGACCTCAGAAAGCATAATGAAAGCATGGATCATCCAATGCATGAGGTGTGAAGTTTAGTGGATTGAGGGGGCAGGATCTGCCTCCCAGCTGGTTGCCATGCAGCACCAGTTCCTCCCTTACAGCCAGATCTGTTGTAATAAACCCTATAACCCCTGTCTCTTTGGATGATGCTTTACATTTCTAAATCACTCAGGACTTCAGTCTAACTTGAAGAATGCTCAATGAAGGCAAATAATAAGCTCCCAAACACATTGTGAGCCAAGCTGCTTATGCAGAAAATAGCAAAACCTTAAATAACATTTAAAAACAAGCCTGAGTAAAACCTCATTGGTGTCTTTGTCTTCACAAAATGCTGAAGGTAATGACCATTCCACCAAGAATTAACCAACATGTACTGTTGATTAAGGAAGGACAATGCTGAAAAAACTGATTTGCATTGGCCTATGGAACCACCCAGCAGTACTGCCACACACCCTGACGTAGCAGTGCTGTGCTTAAGAAGGCTGGTCTTCCAAACCATGCACTGGGGAGCATCCGATAGGCAAAGCACCACCAGCCCAGGAATGCCGTGCTCCTGACATGCTGTTTTCCCAGTTGTCAGCTCTGTTTATAAATTGCCCACTTATAGCAGATCCAGCACCTGCTATGGACACCTCAAGCTGCCAAGTGCTTGAATGTGTCTCAGAAGAAGCCATGCCATGCTTTAGTCCACTGTGCTGAACTCTTTGATTAAAGCAGAATTTCCGAGGGCAAGTTGTTGTGAACAAACCTCTGGAACTGCTCTTGGGTAGACCTAAGATGTACAGTATTCCCTTTCAAAACAAAATAGCAGATCCACTGGGCCTTGAACACACTACCTCTATAAGCACAATATGTTTATCTTTTACAGCACTAAAAGGTGGATTTAGACTGGTAATTTGGAAAAAAATCAAAATAATTGTAATTTAAAAATTGAATCTTCTACTGTTTTGTTCAACTGATTTGCAGTTTTGATATTACTGGAATATGGTAGTTAATAACTCCCAGGTGGAAAATATCAGATGCTTGGATTTGTTCAAACTTGATCACCACTTCCTGTAACCAATCTCCCTCAGCTTAAAGGTGCTCAAACAACTAAAAGCAAACACTTGGTTACACACCACAGAAAATGCTAAAGGCTTGTGCCAGACTAATTTCTGGGCTGGCCCACGCACAGCCCAAACCACAGCTAGGTCTGATAACAACTCAACTACTGCTGCAAAAGCAAAGCAATCCCAAGGAAAACCTCACCTGCCAGTCTATGGATACAGAGATTCCAGAGTTGCTAACAACCAGTTAAAAGGAAAGGGGGAAGGGCTGGGACTGACACATCTTCAGCTGAAAGAGCACTTTTGGGAGCCTGCACAATGCAAGGTCTCTTGGGTTTTGATATGTTTTCCTCCTCCCCTGTGGTCAGAAATAGCTCCAAATTCGTGACCTTCAGGCGTGGTACAATCAGCCCATTTATTAATCTGGTCTTTTGGGGAGGCTTCAAATTGGGGGGCTACATGGGGAGATGTACAAGGGGTGATTAGGCTCAGAGATTAATGATTTTTGCTGGATGGTTGTTTTTCACTGGGGTTAGTAATTTTCTTCTGTATTTCTTGTATTTTATGGGCTATAAATGGAATATAAACTTGAGGCTGTCACTGTGTGAGGGCTTTCCTCACGTATGTAAGTCATAATTCATATAGAGGTGAATGAAATGTGGTCTTGAATGCCTTGAATGTATAGATTTCTGATTGTCTCTGGAGAATTCATCTGAGTTCATCTCATTTGTGCCAGTGAAAAATTCGCCCCAAATGCTATTGCATAAAAATTCCTGAACAATAGTAGCCTTTTACCCGGGTCAGGCTGATACTACAACTCACAGTGACCTTGGCCTACAAGCCCTGTGGTGCTGCCTTGCAGCTGGACCACGCTCACTCAGGAAGGGTCTTTGCACCATGAACAAGGTGGTCCTGGTGATCTGTATTCAGGGAAGCTGACACCCAGTGATGCTGAAGACCAACAGTCTAGAAACACTTCATTAATCTGTGAAGCTCACTGCCCCAAGATAAAAGAAGGTCAAGTGCTCAAGAGGACTCCAAATGGATTAGCTTTTGTACTGCTTTTGCAAGCTTCTAATTGTACTTGACACTCACAGATGACAGCAGAGAAACCTTCACATTACAAGGCGTTATCCAGTCTTTCCTGCAGTTAAAGAGAAAAAGACAAAAAAACATTGTCCAAACAATTTCTCAGGGGCATCTGACAAGGTCTAGTAAAAGAGAAACAGTCTACTAGAGAGATACTACTGCTGTATGACCCCTCCCAAATGCCTCCCAAGTGCCTCCTGACTTGCTGATGGCTAAACACAGGGTCAGGGAATACCACTGCAGCCAAGGGCGAGTCCTCATCACTGCTTGGCTGGCCCAGGAGGTGATCACTGAGCAAACTGTCAGCAAAGTGTGGAAGCAGAGGTTTAGTGGGACAAGGATTAGTGCAGTGGGGATGTAATAGACTGGCATGCCCAGCCACAGCACCCATGACCCCTTGCACCTCATGGGAGGGATGACAGTGTCCTGGGCTCATGACAAGGGAAGGCAGGGAGCCAGGAGCTGCCTTCCAACTCAGTGCATGTCTACCTTGCTGCAGCCCCAGGCTCAGGCACATACCTAAGAGGCAGCTTTGATTTTATTCCAAAACACTGGTAAAATGATTTGAAATACATTGGAGATTACTGTGTTATAACCAGCTTGTTCTTTCCATCTAAAATCAAATGGAGCTCTATATATGATGGGGACAATATGCATGGAAAACAATGTTTATCAGGTTTCCTGGGCATTACTTAAAACACTGAAATAATATCATTTTAAGCATATGATCCAGACCTTAACACACAGTTTGGAAGTATGTTTCTCTCCTCTACTTATTATGAAGAAGAAATCTAAAATAAATTCAGATATTTGAAATATGCTTTAGACCTTTGATGCTCTGAATTGATGGATGTCTAATTTTGTTCCAGTCAACCTGACAAAAAGCTTTACACTGAACACTTTATATCCAGTTTTACAGTTGCTCATTTTTGTGGTTATGTTTCAAGGTTTTCTAAAAATACCATAAAAGTAGGAACTTACAGGCAGACAACTTTTTCACACCACAAATCTGCTTTTCAGACCTCAAAAATAATTTCTAAACACTTAAAGAAGTCTGATATTGCATTAATTTTTCTGAGCATGGATTGTTAGTAAAAAGAGATTATGCAGATCTAAATTCACCTTTTGCTACCAAATATAGAAAAGAGAACCTTTGAAGCTTAAGAACAGCTAAGAATAATTGTCAGTAAAGAGATGGAGTTATATGGAGATAGGAAGCAATAATCGCACTGAAGCTTTAGACAGCTATCATACTGAAATAGGAAGTCATAAACTTCCTATTAAGCCTTTTACTTCATCAGCAATGCTTAGGTTTACTACTCCACTTACAGTGCTATGCCAGTGAATCATTTCAGATGAACCCCCTTCCCTTCCCTTTCTTCTTGCAACAGCGATTAAAACCATTTTCTCCATCAAATCTTGAAATATTCAGTATAAACCGAGTGTTGTTAAATTCCAGGTGAATCCCATTGGTGAAATAGTTTGGAAAATGCTAATTGACCAGTACAGGTAAAAATTTTTACCATAGAGAAGGAACCTGAGTGTTGGTGAATTGTGTCCAGCAGGCACCCAGTGAAGGGACAAATAACTGTTTCAGACTTGCACACTTTCAAGATCAAACTCTCCCAGTGTGTTTAGATATTTGAAAGGACACAGTGTTACTTGTCACATTTTACTGACGTGACAGATACCTGCACGCATGCCACATAGCTTGTGCAGGCATGCAGCCCTCCAAAGAAGCTGCAGTTTTTGGCTCCAAACAACAGTACGTGCATCTTAACACATTACTTTTGTTTAGGATCCTGGCTGAGGGCCCAGCCTTTGGGTCACTGAGTGGATATTGCACAGAGGACATTTTCCTGTATTTGGTAACACCAGTTTTTCTCATAAACGTATTAATGCTAGGTGCACATTTCATTTTTCATATTCCCTATTTTCATATCTCAGTGGATGGCATTATGCATATTATAGCAGATCACCTATGAATGCTGACTTGTTATGGCTTCACTGATCTCTACTGTTTCTTCAGTGCCAGCTGCAAGGAATTTGCTGATCTGTATTTGGCTCCTAGTATGCATCTCCACTCAGTAGAGAAGTTTCTGTGCCATTTAATGGCATCCTGTGCCATTAGGATGACACTGCTTGAGCCAGGAGGCTGGATGAGATGATCCACTCTGGTCCCTTCCAGTCTCACCCATTCTGTGATTCTGTGATTCTGTGATTCTGCAATTGGTCACACTCTATTGCTGAGTGTGTTTCAGACCATGCTTTGGAGTTGGTAGCCCTGCTCCTCAAACCTCCCCTGGATTTTTTCCGACATTTTATCTGCAATGACTAATATACTTCAGCATTCTTTTCTCTTCCTACATCCCAGTTCCAGGCTATGTGATATTTCCTCCTCCAGTCTATACAGTAATAAAGCATCTAATAACATCTAATGACCTTCAACTTTCCTTGAAAGCAGCAAGGAAATAATCAGGCCTGAGTTGCTGATACAGAACAGATAGCCAAATGAGTGATACACAACACACCTCAAAGAGCTGCACAAATGTTTCCTATGCAACTAAATACCTCCTTTTGAAGAAATTAGGAGAATTAGTATTGTAACACATGTAAAGACAGAAGACTTCAGCAGGTCCCCTTCATGTGCAGTGCTCAGCTTGAAGACTGAAATAAACATCACAAGAAAATTACCAGACTCAGCTGTGTTCCCACTGCCTGAAATCAGGGTATAGCACATGAGATAAGTGCTTTAATACAGGCTAAATCCTGCTGTATTAATTCGACTTAAACAGAGTTTAGTCATGGGATGCAGTTCAAGAAACCTTAGCTTTCTTCAGAGCTAACTTGACCAGGAGCTGGCTGGGTCACCTCACACCCTTCACCTCCCCAGACTTTGGTTTCACCATCACTGAAATAGGGCTAAAAATGTTTTCTTGTGGTGCTTTAAGATGAGCTGGGAAGAGGTATTTTACTATTATTTACGTAAAAAACTGTATGACTTTGTGAAAGCTACGCAACAATTAAGAGAAGATGAGCACTTTCCCTGAAGTGGCCATCACAGGACGTGAACCTCTGATCAGTAGGGAAATACTGTTGTCCCCCTGCAGCAGGCGGGGAACCAACCACAGGTTACCACTGCTGCTTTCTAGTCAACCCCACCTCACAAAACCTTCTCACTGACACACAAACCTAAACCTCTCTGGACAACTATCCTCCCACCAGCACCCTGCTACAAAGTCACATTGCTTCACCACTGACCTTGACCCAGATCTGGATCGTTACAGCCGCAGGATAAGATGATAAGGGTTCCAAACAGCAATAAGGGTTCCAAAGAGAGTTTGGCTGTGCAAAATGAGGAGTTCAGAGGGAATCATCAGCCATGGTCAGAGGACGTGGAAAGTGGAAGCTCAGGTAAGCCATCTGAATCAGCCAGTGAAAGGAGAACTGCAATCTCCCATGTCAGCAGCCTACAGTTGGCTGTTATGTCTTGGCAGTGGAGTGAAATTTGAAAAACAGAGAAAGACAAAGTGAAAGACAGTGGCTAATTTAGATGTCTTCAGATCAGGATTTCATATGGGATATGGAAGACATTGTTTCCCAGCAGGCAACATATTCTAGAAACAATGCTCCTCAGCACTTTCCCCTGCAAACTCACAATTATGCAGCATGCTGACCTTCATGGGTTTTGTTTTGGGTGACTGGTTGTCCCTTGATAAAAGCCTGGGGCAACTCTGGACTAGTGAGTGCACTAAAATTATGCATACATTGAAAATACTTCCTGCGATATCCAGGAAGTCTGTGTGTATGGAAGAGTTAAACAAAACTTTTTTTTTTTTTTTCTGTTTTTTTTTTCTCTCTCTAACTTTCTGGCTATTCACAAGTGATCAGGAGGTCTTATTTTAGAAGTGAAGTAGTACATTTAAGCCTTCCACAGAGGTCTGAAAATGCTATCACTATAATACTGCTTTTAGTGAATCCCAGTTACTTACTTGTGGGAAAAGGAAAATAGTGTTATGTCCCCCAGCATGGTAAGCAAAACATATTATATTTTAGAGTAGACTACTATAAAAGCAAATACTAAAAATTGCTATATGAAAACCTCAAGGTATTCAACAAAACATTTTTGGTCTTATTTTATTAAATGAGAATGGTGGTGTTTTTCTTACTTTTATATATATATATAGAGGACACTTGTTTCCCAGGATGCCTTCCTGGGAGTAAATCTTTGGGATGTGGGTGGAATTTAAAATTAGGCTTATTTATTTATTTATTCTGGCTAGATACATGACTGGCACTTGGTTGCATTGTTTCCTCTTCCAGTAAGTAACCAACATTTTTTTCTTTCTCATACAGCATTTCATTCTTCATTTGGCAATAGTTTAAACATGTCAGTATTAGCAATTGTAACCATATCCTGAAATAAACCCATTGATGTACAAGATACCTCCTACTCTGCTTTTAATTTCAGTTAAAGGTTTAGTAGAAACTCTTCCAGAAGCAAACATAACCTCAAGCAAACTATTTTAATGCTGTGAGGACAAACACTCAGGCAAAGCTAAACACAGATCTCTGTAAATTACAGGGCACTCTTTCCCAGAGTATGAAAGGATTTAAGCAGCCTAAATGGACTTTCTCGACCTCAAAATTACAAAAAGCACATGACAGAAAGAGAAGTCATGTGTCTAATGGTGAAATGAAGACCCAAGGTAATGTTATTATGATCACAGTTGTGGATATTCTCAATAGTACTGTTCTGTTTTATGCCCATCCTTACAGACAGATTTCTGATGTGCAAGCACAGAGGATAGCAAGCTCTCTTATAGAAAGATCTGCCGTAATAGACTAGAAAAAATGGAGGAGTGAGGAAAAGTTCACTTGCAAGGTTCCTAACAGTAGGCAGGGTTGTGATAGACCTGTAGGTTTACTGAGGTCAAACAGGAGAGAAAGCAGACCCTGTAGGGCCACTATTCCGTGTTTTATATGAACTGCTATTCCCGTGTCCTGACCTCTGGCCCCAAAGAGATATTCCTGTTCAAGGTCACAAGGAAAACAGATGTAAATAGAGCCTGGCAGTTTTTGAAGGAGAAAGGCCTTAATTACATGGAAACAGACAGACAGCCTGCCTGTGGAAAGCTAGCTTGGCAAGCTAAGTGTGGTGTAAACTGGCCACCTCCTGAAGAGATTTCCCATTTGGTATTCACATAAAAGATAGCTCACCAAAGTGGAAATTCCCTGTACTTCATTAACAGACGTTGTTACTAAAATGAAACTGATTTCCTGGATTCTTTTCAATGAAGCTACCGAAATAGTCTCATTCCACTGCCAATGCAGTCCGAATTCCCATGGAGAGAATCAGTACGTGCTTTTTACTTTGTATAATTACTCACCAAATTAATTCCATGTACCTCTCTTGGAGTCCAGGAGCCACTACCATCCTCCATGAAAAGAAGGCTGTGTAGTACTCTATTCCTTTCTTTGTATGTGTGTTGAAAGAGGAATGCTTATAATAATAAGGTATTTGAGGCAACGTTGTACTATTAGGGTCATTGGATGGATCAAATAGAAATTACACTTCTCAAAAAAACGTATTTGTCAATGTCTTTATATCAAGACTAAATAAGGTTAACAGAAGTATGTACAGAAGTCTGGGGAAGTCTGAGGGGCAAATATCACGAGATGTCTCATCTTGCTCAGAGAATTAAGCATTTTTCAGTCCGTGTAACCAGACCTGGTGTCTTGAATAGAATGATAATTGAATAACTCACAATATCAGATCAAAAAGACTGTTATTAATTCTCTTTAACACTTCACCAGAAAGAAAAAAAAAATCATAGTTTCTTATATGTTCTTAACTGATCCAGTCCTTCAGTCTATGGTTATGGGACACTATTCTTTAACTGAGAACAGCTATTTCCAGTTGAGTTTCAGTAAAAGTAATCTTTTGGGTGCTCTGGATGAACTCAGATGGCTCTTAAGAATTGCTTAAAAAATGAGTACTTGTGGCTAAGCTGGTATGTTCTACATCTGCGGCAACTGCGGCAATTTGTTAGTGTGACAGGCTGCGCTATTAGCATTTAATCTTTGTATCTTTCATGAGCTTTGTGTGAGGCTCTGATCTGTACTTCCCTTTGAAATAGGACAGAATTAATATTGTTTCAACTGTGATTTGGTTCATTTCGTGAGCAAGGTACACAAGAAACTCTCATCCTTAAAAGTATTTCCCTGCAACACAACACAGGCATTATGACAGGGAACAGGAAACACTGTGAAAATTGAAGATGGTTAAAGTCACAAGAATGTTAATTATGTAGTGGGAAATTTGCTGAAGCAATGCTTTTCAACCTTGTTCTGTTTGGAAGGCCCCAAGAATCTGCAAGTGCATACAAACCACTTTTCAGAAAAAGAAATTTATTTGGCAATATATTTGTGTTTGGGTTTTCTTTCACACTTCAGAAGAGTAGCTGCTAACTACAGCTGCTGTAACGCTGGTGTAGAGATTTCTTCCTCAGAAACTGAGACATGCCACAGGTTCTTTATGATGTTCTGTGGTGAGAACTTCACTTACTAAGATTTTAACCAGAGAAAAGGTATTTCGTTCAGCAACAGCATGCTCAAGTAGCCTCTCCATTTGAACTGTTGCAAAGAAAATTTTTGTTTTTTCTTTTGTTGAATACTAGTATCTTCTGACAATTGTTTGGATTTTTCTTGGCTAATTGCTATACAGCTTTAATAATACTTAATTTGATACTTCTTGTCATCATATATGACCTATTTCCAACACAATCATTCTTAATTCTCAGTATTAGCTAGCATAGGATCTGATGCTCAGTGGTTACAAAACTATGACCTTGCTAAACAGTATTGTATAATTTGACCACACTTAGTGAACAATTTATATCTTAGAATATTTATTCATCCATTTTTAAAGTATAGGGAAAATACTGTCTATTTCTATTTTCTTTCTTTCCTCAAACTTTATCTAGTAAAACTTATATTTACAATTCATCCTTCTGCATATCTGAAAACAAAGCTGTAAATTTTCTCAGAAATATGCAACATACATGATAATCAAAGTATCAACTATGTATAACCCTTCCATAACCAAAGAAGAGCCTTGATCTTTCTCCATCTCTGCTTCTTTGCCTTTTGAGGAATAGAATTCCAGGATAATTTTCTCATATTTTTGAAGGATTTTAGAATCCAATATTATTTCTTATTCAAGTACAGGAAGCATCTACATTTTAGGCATTCTTTCTTTCATAAATATTCAGTAAAGATTTATTTCTTGCATACAAATGCGCTGCTCCTCTGAGCTTTGGGAAATTGTGATACCTTCCCAGAATGAATCATAGAAAAAAGATTCTTGCTAGATTGAGTTTAAACAGTAAGAGCCTACAGCCTTCAGCATAATCAACCTTGATTACAAATATATTTGGTTATTTTTGGTTAATGAGAACTTTTGAATTTACACTTCAATGCAATTTTCTCTCTTTTTGTGTATCTCCATGTCCATACCATATTTCATTACAGGTTGTATCAACAAGGCTTAGAGAAAGTGAAAGGAAACCAATTGGAAGACTCATAGTTTACAGGCAATTTGTTGTATAACAATACTTACACAGATCATTAAAAAGTTTAAACACTTGGTGTGTATAAGAGACAAGTGAATATTTTCTGATTGTCAAAAATGTGCATTTACTAAAGAAGTCTTTAGACACTTTTTGGAAATAAAATTTGATTTTTTACTGACATCTTCAATAGAAAATGTATTTCCTACTTAACTTCTTATTAACATCCTTAAACTTGTGATTTGATTATCTTTATTGCAAGATATAGAAGAAACTCTCATCCTTAAAAGTATTTCCCTGCAACACATCACTCTCCACAGAAATTGGAGATTTGTATGAAGAAATGAGAAGAAAGGAAACAAACTGGCATTGCAGGTTGGCAATTTTAAAAGAGATATTACAAGATAAAAGCATTTTTATGCTCCATAACACAGCCCTGGGCTTAAATGTAAGTTAAATTAAATTAACTGTATGGATCATCCAGCTCTGTGCTGGAACCAGGCTGTCACAGAAACTGTCCTGGAATTTCTCCCTATAGCTTGAACCTTCACCAGAGCTGTCAGAAGGGATAACCAAGAGTTATTTTCTTTTGAGCACATATATAAGCATGTGGCTTCATAGCTTTAAATCTATTGCAGAAAGATGCGTTGTCACTTGCAGTCACTGTGGACTTTGGGTTTCTAAAACAATTTTAGTAGGATGAGCTCTAAGGCAAAAGTGCCATAGGCTAGATTTGTTGTAGAATGTAAGATATATACTGAATGGATATGTACAAAGTGAATAGTTAACTCTCTTCACACAGAAATAACCTCTTTTAAAGAGGCGGCTCAAGAAAAGTTTCTATCTAAACTTCTCTGGAGATGTAACTAACCAACAAAACATAAGTTTAATGAGTCACCTAGAGATTTAAGATAATGGAACTCAGGTAATTTCTTAGATGAAGAAAATAGGAGAGAAATCACACATTTTAGGCAACAGGCTATGTTCAGAAAATCATGCAGAGAGGAAGGATCCCAAATGCTTTGGTCAGTAGAGATCCTGATGTTAAGACTGCTGAACCCAAGTCTTTAAAAGTGTGAAATAAGTTGTGGCTCGATTGACACATTTTTTGAGCCACTTAATATGCTGTGAGGGTCAGCAGTTGTTCACCTGCAGCGCGAGAGCAGTGCACTGAAGCTCTGGCTTGGTCAGACTCCCAGGAAGCCTGGGCTGCACACAGACCTGTTAATCAGCTGCACAGTGAAGCATGCCTGGGGACTCTGCTCAATTACTCCTGGTACGGGGAGCCAAGGATTTGGCACAGACCACCTCAGTCCTTGAACCTTTGCAATTTGAAATGGAAAGTGCTTTGGGGCAGGGATTGGCTCACTGTTTCCAGCAGCACACTGTGTATTCACGTCTCATGTGGATCCCTTCAGTACCACAATAGAGCAAATAAAAACAGCCATCTCCCATAAAACTACTGAAATCCTGATTCTGTTTCAAGGAGGGCACCAGAATTATTAGCTTCTTTCTGGGTAGCGAGTATAAACTCTCATCACTTTCTTCACTTCCTTGTTTTGTTTTGTTTTGTTTTGTTTTGTTTTGTTTCAGCTGATGGTCTAATGCTTGACCTCCCTTTCCATAGAGAAAATTTTCCTAACATTTAGTCAAACGCTTCTCTGACACAACTTGAGACCATTTCCTCTTGTTGCACCACTTGTTACTTGGGAGAAGAGGCCAACCCCCACCTGGCCACAACCTCCTCTCAGTCGTAGAGAGTGATAAGGTCTCCCCTGAGCCTCCTTTTCTCCAGACTAAACACCCCCAGCTCCCTCAGCTGCTCCTCACAGCACTTGTGCTCCAGACCCTTCCACAGCTCCATTGCCCTTCTCTGGACTCACTGCAGCACCTCAATGTCTTTCTTGCAGTGAGGAGCCCAGAGCTGGACACAGCACTCGAGGTGTGGCCTCACCAGTGCCCAGTACAGGGGGACAATCCCTGCCCTGCTCCTGCTGGCCACACCATTGCTGATCCAGGCCAGGATGCCATTGGCCTTCTTGGCCACCTGGGCACACCCTGGCTCATGTTCAGCTTTTGTCAATCAGCACCTCCAGGTCCTTTTCCACTGGGCAGTTTCCAGCCACTCTGCCCCAGTCTGTGGCACTGCCTGGGGTTGTTGTGACCCAAGGGCAGGACCTGGCCCTGGGCCTTGTTGAACCTCACAGCATTGGCCTCAGCCCATGATCCAGCCTGTCCAGATCCCTCTGCAGAGCCTTCCTGCCCTCCAGAAGATCAGCTTTCCCACCCAGCTTAGTGTGATCTGCAAACTTACTGAGGATGGACTTGATTCCCTTGTCCAGATTGTTGATAAAGATATTAAACAGAACTGCTCACAGTACTGGTATGTTTGAGATCAAATATATTTGACCCAGAGTGGTATTACAGGCTTAAATCTATCCAAAGGCTGTCACAGACTTTCACGTGAAACATTATCCCTTCTAGCTTTTTAATAATGAGGAAAATGTTTGTAAAATAACCTACGATGGCTTTTGCAACTGTATGTTTTTAAAAAGCATGTTTTTCTCCTATAAGATATGCATCTTGAGGTCTACGGAGTGTGAGCAATCAAAGATCAAGTTAATTAATTTCTAAACATCAAGTTACTTATTTAATTGCTACATATGGATTTAGATGTGTGAATGTAAACACATATTTGAAAATATTAAGGCATACTGCCTTTTCAGATATGAATCAAACTGTAGTCAGGCAATCATGGGCCTCAATTACCTTCCAGAAAGGCTGCAGAAGCCCATTTAACATGAAAGAAGGGCTCAAATGGCTCGATGCTTGCATGAGAAGGGAGGACAGATGCTGTGTCGGCCTTCATGCCTTGCCTTATACTCATTCCCTGGTCTGAGGTAATTGTAAAGCTGCCATAAGCTCAATGCTTGGATGTGCTGGAAACCATCGGTGGAATCACTGGTTTGACTTCAAATGTTGATATGCCTGACAATGGCTGAAAAATATGGCTGAAGGTCCTCCACTGAGCATGAGAGGGTTAACCTTGGACTTACTTATTTTTCTGTACAGTACCAAGTCTTTAAATCCTAATTTGTGTGCTTTACAATTATTCCATGTATTCACAAAATTAAAAATAATATTTTTATCTAATTACAAGAAAGACTCATAAACAATTGTCATTACTTTTTCACTTATGACACGTTCATCTGTTCATCTGTTCTGATGCAGAATAAACTCCTCATTTCATTTCTTTTTCAAGGTGTGGCCATTTTCTTTTTCAAGCTGGGTCATGTTTGCCAGTGACCCTGTCACTGTCTTGAGGCCAGGACTTCCTGTCAGTCCCAGGGATGGCCCAATAAAAGCTCCACCTTAGTGTCTAATATCAGCTAAAATAAAAGATATTAGTGTTGGGTGGTTTTTTTGAGGAAATTGGAGATGTGCAGCTTCGTTTTCAGGTCATCTCATGTTCCTCAGAATACAGCAGGTAATGAGCACTCCAAGTCTGAAATCAGAGAGTTGCAAAGTCAATTTTTCTCAAGTCATAAATCCCAGAGATAGAAATGGATGTCAAGCTATTGGTTTCCTCTCATTGACAAAATCCAGTTGTCAAAACACTTTTTACCTCTTGTCTGACATTATACCTTTCTAAACTAGTTTGAAGTTTCCACTTTTTTTAATGGGTGGAGAATTGAAAATTATATTTTAAAAGCCAAACCAATGTCTTTCTTTTTAATGCTGTAAAGGCTGGAGTTTTGTTTTATGCATGTACAAAATAGTAACATATGATGACATTTTAGCAACACGTCCTTTCTATTTCTGGTCACAGGACATTATTTTAACCCATTTACTTTAAGGAACTTGATCTAGGTACTGACAGCCCAGGGTTAGTTTGAGCTATGTTTCACATTTTATAACACACAAGTAATCTCAAAGAAGAGAAATGCAAGGCTGTCTCCATTTCGTTGGCCTAATTATCCTGCAGATTTTTAAAAACGCTTCAAGTCACAATTTCTATTAATAGGGAATTATTGTTGTTATTCACTTTACATCATTAATTTAATATTAATTAAATTAATGTAAAGATTAAGTGGACTGGAGTGAGGAAACCTAAGTGTGTGGCTAACATTTCAACAGCCTGCCACTGAGATTAGAAGAAATTCTTGTCTGAGAGAGTGTAAAATTTATTTCTGTAAGAGCTAAGATCACTCCTGCCAAAGAAGTTGATATTAGGTTAAAAGAGCAAACATATACTCGTTTCATGTTCTGACATGATACTCAGTAGATGATGTTCTTATTCATATAACAAAGCCTTTATAATTAATCAAAAAGATTGTTCACTGTATGTTTTTGTAGTGCTTGTGGCCTTTACTGGTGTTCATGTAACAAAATTTCTGGTAGCATTTACATTTTTAGAAGGTTTTCTGCAAGTTTGTACCATGTTTTAAAAATAATACACCTTGATCAAACTTTCTACCAAATTCTGGAAGAGAAAACATTCAATCCTTTTAATTGCACCCTCTGAGCAAGCAATAAAAAGCAAAGTAAATAAGCAATCAATGTGAATAAGACACTTTTTCATGTCTTCTTCATTCCTTCTGTCTTTTACAAGAGTACAAATTTGATCCCCAAAGTGTGGGCAAACAACACCCTGAATTTTGTAAACATATGTTTGCTGTTATAGCACATGGGTTTAAACCATGCAGAAATAATATGGGTTCACTCATAAAAGATAAGGCTCAGGCTTTTGGTCTGCCTGCTTTCTGTACCCAATAATGTATTTTTGCTTTTCTGTCATAGCATTTTATTGCCTCAAAGGGACCTTTATCTGTGCTGTGATCCCTCCTTCTTTTCTTTCTCCCTTAAGTATTGACTTGGCTCTGGGCAGCTGAGGGCATTGAGGGCCCTGAGGTGACTTCTTGTTTGAGGACAGAATGAGATGAACTGCAGAGCACAGCATGGGCATGCAATCCTACAGCTCAGCACAAGCCTCTGGTTGGTAAGGCTGTCCCATCTTCTCTGTGATCAGCATACAGCATCCCAGTGAGTCTGCACTATGCCCTTGCTACAGCCTTGCCTCTAGACCAATGCATGGATGTATAGCCATGCACATTTTGAATCAATTTTTTCAGTGTTCACATCCACGAGCCTGCAAGAATAGAATCCGACATGCAGCTTTGTGATAGATGCACTCACATGTGCTTCCAGACTTTTTTCTTTCATTGTACATATTGAAATGCAAATGCTAGGGTTTTACTGCTGCTGAAAGATTAATGATACTTAACCATGCATGTACATCACGTAAGTTAAAGTCCAGGAAAGAGCCTCTTTTCCTTTGAAAGTGATTCTGTCCCCTGGCTCACAGCTGTGGAGCATCTGAAGTCCTCAGCAGAGGAGGTTCAACCTGGTAAGGGTAGTGATAAAATAAAATATTAGGTACAATATTCTGTTGCATTGAAATTCCAGCAAACCAGAGCCTTCATATGAAAGAAATAGATGCATAGCAAGCTCTTCAATCCTCCAGGACCTGTGTCCCATAACTGACTCCTAGTCAGCCTTAAAGACTTTTCAGGGTCATGTTAAACTCTACACGTGCTTATGTGGCAAGCACTTCATAAGTAACTGCAACATGACAAGTTTCATGGCCAGTTGAATAACCTTTCCCATGTTCCCCAAACCATGGGACATGAAGAGGCATTCCAGCACAGATATCACCACAATATCACCATAAGTGCCAGCAGATTTAGTTCTTTCCATCCCCATAAGGCAGTGATAAAACTTTCTGTAAGTTGTATTTTGGAAAATACATCTATGCCAAAAAGAAGATCCTGAACTTTATATTCTCTTTTTGAGTCCTGGAAAGTATGTTTCACCTTGAAAGATCACATTACCATAAAAAAACCTTCTATTTATATTAGGCACCCCTGCCTTCTCCCATGTCTGTAGCCAAGTGTTACTTTATATTTAAGTAAACTTGCTGCTCTGGTGTCAATAATATTCCATTTTCTTTTTGAGTAATAAAATGCTAAAGTCATATTTGGAAATAAATTTTTCTAAGTAGTCTTGAGTGATTCATGTGAGTAAAGGATAAGATATCAATGCACTTGATCACCTCTTTACAGTGAAGAAAGTATCTTATGTAGAGAACTTTGTTCTCAGGTGTTCTTAAAAGCATGTTTTCTCTTCATTTTACACTCTGCGAGAGAGACAACACCCAGCTGATGAGTTTTTGTCCAGGTCACACAGCTCTCAGTAGTTTTTAAAATTGTCTTAATTTTATATAGTGTAGGCTGAGGGCATGCATAATTTTTAACAAATTTTTTCCTTGTTGAAATCAGTTCAGTTTGTCTAAACACAAGATGCTTCTCCTGTTCATTACTTACAAGATAAATATTGCTCTAAGGAATGCTATAATGCTTATTTCCTTTCAGATCTTTGATTTTTGATCTCCAATGGCTTTGGTAAAACTTTTCTTATATTACAGGTTGTTAAAATATGTGATTGTGTTGCAATTGAAAGACTACTGAAATTTTGCATGACTATTCTACAGCTACAAAACACACAATTTTCAGTGCTATTCACATGCAGTTCTGTATCTGTATGATCATGATTTATCTCCTCTGTGTCTCTCAGCTGCTAATTCCTTTCCAAGTTTCACTGCTGGGTGCTTTGTAGTGTATAAAAATTTGAAATGAGTATGCAGTTGGCAATGATTTCAGAAATAAGTTAAATGAGCCCAGTGCATCATTTATTTTTAAAGTCCTGGAAAGTTTTCTTTCTCAAGTTAGTAGCATAAATCACCCCTTTGGGGTCTTGGGCTAAGCTTCTTTCATTTGCTGTTTTGCAACACCAGTTTCACAATGCTGAGGCAACAGGGGAACTTGTCTGCCTTGGCAACGGGCCTTGTTATCCATTTATATTTCTTTTTAAATATCACTGTAAAATTAGGCAGGAGGGATAGCTGCAAAACTACATTTTAATATCATTGCCTTTGAGTTAGAGATGAGACTAATGCTTATCTCTGCTTATAATGGCAAGAACTTGATATGAGGTGTAATTGATAAATTGTGACAAAACTTCAAATGCCTCAAGCTTCTTCTCAGCAAGTGCATGACATTGTTTGTGCAAGGCAGATGGGATTGCTGAGATAATGAACCTGGGTTTAGGTGCCTGGGATCATGTCATTAAGTCACAGCCCCAGTGAAGGGGACGTGCTGCTGGAAAGCACATATTCTCTGGCTGTTGTAACTGGCTTGTCAAGTTGCTGCCTTTGTCTCTTGGTTTCCCAGTGCAAAAGAAATCATGTCATGATTTGCTGCTGTGCAGGTGTCATAGGCCTGCGGTGGGACACGTCTGTAGTTTATCTTTACATTTATAACAATGTCATGTAACAAGGACCTGTCTGTCCTCTGCAGTGAGCTGTTCTGGCCCTTAGAATCCACCCACTGACATGGGTAGATAATTTGCTGTTACTCCAAAGCACACACATATGGTGATTTCTTTGTCTGAAGATAATAAACTGGATCATTCATTCATTCTTTTTATTTACAGGAGGAAATATTAGAAGTCACAAATATGAATGGGCTGACAGTCATCTGTATTGCCTTCTTCAAGATCTCTGATGTTCCAGTCCCAGAAAAATTTTGCATTGCGTCTTGAAATCAGGAACACTTTGATCTACATTTCAATGAATGTAATCACGATCTTTATTTACACAGTTCAGATATTAGGGAATGACACTTCTGATCATAAAGGCTGCACCTCCAGACTTTTAAAATTCTGCACATAGGGTCCTTGTGTGACTGCCTCATAAAATGCAAGCAGACTTTCTATTTCTTACCATTATTTACTGGTTATGGTGGTTGGAGGTTAAGAAGTAGTTGGACAGAAATGATGGTGATGTCTCAGTGTCCCATTGTTGTGTTGTAGGGCAGACTGGGCTGTGTCCAGCCCTCTTGTCAGTCTGTGTTGGCTCATTTTTCTTCAGAGAGAAGGGGCCTGTTTTATTAACATGCTCCATGCCAGCCCATCCTGCTCTCAGTTTTTTTCAGTATCTGCCCATCATAATTTCCCTGCTGTGGCAGTTACAACCAGCCTTGGAAGACAGCCCCTCCCTAGAAATCATGTCAAGGTGGGGTAAGTAAAACAATGCAAAGCTGTAGAAAAACCCCATATCCTCCAAGCCTCATCCTGCCAGCTTTTCTACTGAACTGTGCTGGAATTTGCTCATGCCAGGACCTCCCACAGCTGCCATCCTTCACATACATGTGCCATGAGCACCAGTGAGGTTTGCTTTGGGAAGAGCTACTGCAGAGGATGAAGTTGGTTGTAGGCCCTGACAGTGCTCTGGCAGGAGGTGACATTACCAGGATGGGGACAACAGGGCATTCTGAGACCAAGCTACTTGGCTCAGAAGTTTGGTAATGTTTTGAAGAAATCTGCTTCCAATAGAGAGTCACGTGTAATGGTAATGTGTATGGACAAAGAGACAACCCTGCTCAGAGTGCAGGATTTGACTGTGATACCACTTTTGATACAGAAAGCCATAAAAGGAGAATACATGTATTCTCCAGCCCTGGTGTTTGGAGGCTTATGCTCCCAAAACTTTCTGGTTTTTCTGTAGTGAAAAAAAAATCCTGTTTATAAAAATCCCAAACTAAAGTAGAAGAAACTAATAAGAAACATGTTTATTTCATTTAAAATGAGGCAATGAAAGAGTTTTCTTCACACACGAACACTGTAGGAAATGTTAAATGGGAACAGTCAGAAATCCATGGCCTATTCCTGCACAGTTTTATTTGCAGCAAGTTTATCCACGTGTATGTTAATTTCCTGTAGTGTATTCTTCTTTAATATAAATGGTCACAAAGTCTGCACATTATCTTACCATTCTGAAAGTATTTTAAAATATCTTTCAGAATTTCCAACAAAAATAAGATTATTGAACTTGAAACTTCATTTAATTTATTGCATATAATTTTTCTTGTCTTATCAAGTCATGTCAGATGCGTGAGCTTACAGTTTGACAGCTGTTATTCATTTGTTGGTACTGTGAGCAGTTACTAAAACGATAACATCATTTTTATGGCAACAAAAATCAGCAGAAATTCTGACTTAGCATCTTAGAATGTGCCTAATTTGTATCTGTTCTGTATAATTTTATTTTTCAGCATAAGTAATAAACTGGGGGAAAATTCCCAAGAACCTTAAATATGCCTTCATTTTGTTACTTTTCTATAGCTGAAGCGATGATTTCTAGAGCTGTAAAATAACCGCAAAGAATCTGTGCTCTAGAACTCTAATGTACTCATGTTTATATAGTCTGCTCCTGATTTTGTCTTGATGTACACATATTTCTCATTGAAAGATGGCATTCTGTGAATGAGCTTAGCAGGAGACACTGAATAAATACCATTAACTTCCACTCTAAGGAAAATAACTTTGATAGCTTTGATAAATATCCATCCTAATTCTGCTTTAGTGTTACTTCTGGAATGATTAATTGTCAACTGTTCTGGGAAAACTCAGCACTATAAGAGATTATTCACTGTTGTACAGCAATATATAGACATGTTTGAACCTGAATATATTTCAGATGTCCCCAAAGAAAGGTCTTGAACATAAGCACATCATTAAAAATATAACACTTTTACCCGAAGGTTTTACTGGTCCGAGTAAAAACTCCGACTTATTTAAAGGAAGTCTTCCCTTGTCTGTAAGAGCAAATGGGACTAGTAACATACCTGAGCAGAGGAATCTGTTGACAGAAGAATTTCCTAATTTCAAAATCTGACTTTCTTTTGAACTAACACACTGAGTGAAAAGTTTGAGGAAAACAATCTCAGCTGAAATCAATGCAAGTATTTTGTCTGATAAGACATTTCATTTCAGATCTAACTACTATCTGACCAATTTATTTACTGTAATATGAAATAAATAACTTTAAATGCCCAGAAAAAATAGTCAGAAAACAGCAGAACAGGACATTCAGACTTTATCAGAATCTTTAAAGGGTTTCTTTACCCAAACATAATTTAGCCCAATAACTATATGTTAAACTATATGTTTGAGATGTTATTACACTTTTAAGTAGCAAATTATTCTCTTAAGTTCTTCTGCCTCATTCTAATTAGGAGTAATTCTAATTAGATTACTTAATATATGAAATTTGAAGATTCATATTAGCAATTCCCTACATAACAGATAACATCTATGTACTCCTCTTGGTTCGGCTTTTTCCCTGAACAAAAGATGTAACGGTCTTAGTTCTAATAAGGCATTGGTAATAAAATGAAACCATGGTACCTTTCCCATGATCACATCCTTCTTGCAAAGTTAGTAACCTTTAGAAGTACTGGATAAAAGGGTTAAACAATGAAAAATGTTGCAAAGGGAAAGAAGAATACCAAGATCTAAAAAAGGGCTAAGTATCATTTGTAACAGGAACTCAGCTTCTTATTCATCTGTAAAGCTGGGTTAATGACCGTGACCAATTAATAAAATGCTTCTGTATACAAGACCTAGCTAATATAAAAACCTAATTAATTCCTCTTCTACGGTATGAGAATGTACCATAGAAAACTGAGTGTTTCCATTTTTCTGAGAACTTTCCCAACACAGTAATTCTGCAAGACCTTATCCATTCTTATGACGGTGGGCTGTTTTTTTTTCAGGTTCTACAGGCCAATTTAATTGTAAGATCCATTGCTCTCCTGAGAATTTCAATCTCATGCTCAAGGCAAGCCTTTTGCCAACATTATATCAGGGGTCTGTTTAACTCAGCCTTGGAAATCTCCAAGGATGGAGGCATGACAACATCCCTCAGGTCCAGTGATAGAGGAAGAACATTTAATAGAAAAATATCCACCAGCAGACCAGTACCTGATAGCCCAGTGTTAGAACAGCCTAACTCAGAATATAAGGTCAGCTTATCTCCACATTCTGAAGGCTGGATGGAAAATGAGGGGGTGTTTCAATGCAAACATTTTTATTCCTTCTTGCTCCTTGTTAAAGCAGTTGTATGCTCACACTTTGGTTGACTTATATCCTGCTATAGCACTATATTTTGACTCTTAGATGATTTATTTATATCTGAATATAACTTTGGAATTAATTTTCTGTGGCCTGACTTTGATGGAGGAAGAGAGGCTCTAGACATTTTACACGTGCTTCCAGTATTTTTTACATGGCAAACTCTAAAAGAGGAGCTATTGTATTTTAAAAACAAAACAAAACCCCATCACTTTATACCACACCAAATAAGACCTATTATTTTGTATTTAAGTCCAATATGATTACCATGAAATCACTGGTTTGTCATTACAAGGTTAGCAGAAATTGGATCCTCAAAGCATATTCATATCAGGAAAAGCTGGAAACCCCATATAGTTTTGTGGCTGAACTGCTGAATTGGGCAGATACAGGTTTTTATTCCCAGCTGTCTACTTGTACACAGTAAGCAAATAATTTCATCTGTTCTGCATCTGCAAACAGAGCAAATGGCAGTAACCTACTTAAAAAAGTGCTTTGAGATCTATTGGTGAAAAAAAACTAATTGAAAGATTTGCTGATACTAAACAAAAGGTCTTATCTCTGGAAATTACTCACGGGGAATTCGAATCTTCATACAAGAAGATTACTCTGGTTTAAGCATGCTCCTTAAGAAACTGATTCAGTTAAATCATTGCAACTTCTGTGGTACAGACAAGATCAAAGAAAAAGCCTGAAGCAGTAAGTACAGGGAAAAGGGAATGTATTTGTAGGTCAAGCAGTGTAAAGCAAAATTTTCTGAAGTAAGCACTTCAGTCTCAATCAGTTCTCATTAGCTTTCACCTCTTCCTGTTGTAGCTTCAGATCACACTGTACAAATGAATGTAGCAAATAACACCAAACAAGGTCCAGCCTTTTTACTTGAAGTTAAACCAAAAATTATTGTGTGCTGAAATATAAACCATATTTGAAACTTTTAGTAGATTGTGCAGGCACAAAGACAATTAAAATGATCTGAGGAACTACATGTGCCAGACATGAACTTCCTAGTGTATTTTAAAGTAAAGATGATTCACTTTGGCAGAAGTTCAAAACCTGCTGGTGGGTGGAGGGGGGGACTTAGCCTGAAGGATAGATGGTGTTGTCGCTGTCATCCTTCCTCATAGTTTTGTCTGGAACAGCTTAAGAGCCTTTTCAGCAAAGCATGCTGAATCAACTTATTCTTGGCCAGCTCAGTTTGCTTTTTGCTGAGCCCAGTGCAGGCAAAGAGGAGGGTGTGATCACTGCAGCCTCTTTATGCTGCAGACGTCCTAGCTCCTTGTCATAGTTTCTGATATCTGGAATTAGTAAAAATGAAATGGTGTCCATTGCCCAAGGCACCTTGTGATATGAATTGTTGCTTTTATGCATGTCCTTTAAGTGCAGAGGAGCTGTGTTATTCCCTATAATGCCACTACAACCCCCCATGTTTGACCCACATTATAAAAAAAATTATTAGGGCTTAAAAATATTCATGTGTGTTTTTTTGCTGTAACTAGAAGACAGAATAAGTACCATGGAATGTAATGACCTAGGTGAATTAATTCAGTCCTATATGACTTTCTATTAATTTATGGGGGAAGTACATGTGTTTGCAGCAAAGAGAATTACACAGTCTGCTTTAGGTGAGTTGATAAACATTCCTGTGAGAACATTTTGATGCTTGAATCTAAGAGAAACAGTATCTTAACTGCAATCAATGACATTTATACTAAGAAACACTAAACACTAGATCTCATTCTTCTAATCATTACTTGCTAAGCCAGAGAGAAAGGCTAAGATATGACATGGAAGCCCTTTCATAATTTCACAAGCAGATAGGCTAATGCCCATGAGCAGATGGTATCATCAGATTCCATTCCCAGCTTAAGGCATGATTTTTCTGAGTAACAGTAAGTTGTTTCACTTGTCTGTACTTTAGGAGTTGTTGTTATACAAACAAAGCATGGATATTCAGAGAATTACAGTGTTAAGAGTGTAGAGCAACCTAAACAGTTCACCTAACAATTAGTGCTTTGTTTCAGATCTTCATATCACTATTAATTCAATATACTGCACACCTTTCAGGGACAATGACACACAGAATTTTGATTTATCAAAAGTACCTTTCATTTTTTAAGAGGTTCTTCTGAAATTGAGCTTCTCATGGGGACAACATCCAGGACCATTAAAGCTGGGCTTTTGGAAAGAGAGAGCTCAACACAGATGTTGCCTTCACTGGGTCTAGGAACCAGGAATAGCAGGGAGCAGGAACGGTAGCAGCATCCTTCCCCCATCCCTGGAGTTTAACCATCTAGGCCATGACTGGTGCTGTGCAAAAGCTTAGCTGAGATTGCAAAGGAGAAGTGGACACATTCTGCCTCTCTGATTCTTTAGCCTCCATATATCTTCTTCTAAACTAATGAATGCCAAAATACTCAGAAAATCATATGGTAAGCTAAGGCTCACTACAACATTTTCATTCATACTTTCCCATCTTCTGCAACAAGACTAGAATGCGAGACATCAGTGGAATTCAGACCTCTGACCTTCTGAATATTCACAATGAACATGCTTTGAAAGCATCATACATTTCAATCTCAGGACAGCTTTTGTTGTCTTTGGTGTGGTACAATTACTAAAATAAGATAGTTGGAATGCCTTTCCATGTACCAAAACAAACACCCGCACATGTAACATGCATCTGCACCAAATATACTATGGTTGTGGTTTTAAACAAATTGTTTGACAGGTTTATAAAGCTAGTCTAAGTTTCAGAGATGAATCATTATTAGTCCAAAAACAATTTGTCTCATGCTTTGTTGAGAGCAGGGGAAATAGAAACATTTTCTCTTTATAACTATGTCTTTGGCTTTGAAATTTAACTTCTCTAGTTTCAGTACTTCAGAAAAAGGGGGAAGGATGGAGGAGTCAGGAGTTTATGATACATACCTCTTTAATATGCCGTCATTAGTGATAGTTTTAGAATGAAAAATAAAAACCAAAGATAATATTAAGAAAAAAGATTGCATACAAAGAATATTATATTTATTGACTGATTAACATACATGTTCACATGAGTTAGAGAAATAGTCCTGGTTTATTTTAGACATAAATAGGTTGCTTTATACCATTTATATTAGGCAAAATTCTGCAATTAAAAGATGGGGTTTTTTTAACTTTCTGCAGGCTTTTCAAATTGGCCATATTCTTCTTTCATATTTTTCTCCAGTGATACTTTTCAGATGCTCTTCAGCTTCCTTCAAACACTGAATTACTAAATGTGGTAAAAAGATGAGCTGTGTTGTCCTTGAGTAAGACATACACTCATGGAGTAGTGCTTATACTACCCCAAATCCTTCAGAATCTGAAAGAGAAGCTTCTGGTACATGTATAGTGTTCCACAGAAGCATATATCCTATCAGACCACTGCATTGAGACTGAAGATTCCCACAAATCAAGATAACTACATACTGCCTAAAGATGCAGCAAATGGCAATCTACTCTATGAAAATTTAATTGGCAGAATAGGAGAATAAAGGATTGACCTGAACTAGGAAGGTGCTTTAATGTATGATGAGAGAGATACCTTTTCTGAAGGTTTAATGAGTTTAAACCTGTAGATTAACTGACATGGAAAGCTAGGCTTTCATCATACTTTAACTAAAATGTTGCTGAAATATTGTGCAAGGGCTTCAATGGAACCAAACCCAAATAAATCTGAGTTCTGTGTGAAAAAGAAGGAATATATCTTGTCACAATTCATAATAAACACAGGGAATTAGAATATACAAAGGAATTTGAGAAAAACTCAAAAAGTTCTGGGTTTAGGAACTTAAAAATAAGAAGGGATATTAATTTCTTTATTAGTATCATCAGTCTACATTTTCTTTTTACATTTGGTATCTCTCTGTACTTCATATATACAAGAGCATATTCCACTAGAAGGTGAAAGAAGTTGTTAGAAAGTGGCTGCAGTAGTTCTTACTGTAGACTGAAAGGTACATTACCACCTGGTGAAGGATCCTTTGTTCTGGTTAAACAGAGCAAACGACTAGTTATAGTCTCAAGACATCCATGACTAATATGTAGATGTGTTAATACACATTCTTATCTTAGATAGAAATTAAAACAGAGACTGTTCTCTTTGACATAAAGCAGAGAGTTCCTGCAGCTCATAATTAAGACATTAGAAATCACCTGAAGAAGTAAATACAATTAAATTTGGGGTAATATTTGTAAAGAAAATTGCCTCCAAATCTTGTGTCCAGAATAATGAAACTAAAAGCAGAAGCTCATTACTGTTGTTTTGTTAATGAAGTCCAAGAGAAAATTGTGGCAATTTTTTAACTTATCTGACTTGCACTGTTTGTGTCATTCACACAAACCTTGATTGAGGCACTGTCCTTGAAAAGCAGTTACACAACTAACTGGAAGGGGTTTGCATGGATAATACCTTCAACAGTAAGTGGTCAGTTATGCTCTGGAGACTTGCAAAGCTTTGTTCAAAATCTGAAAATTTTGGCTTAAACCACAAAGAACAAGGAAGATGGGCAATCAGTCAAAATAAATTTGTGTATCCTAACTTGGCAAGCATAAGAGTAATGTCTTCTCCCAAATCCACACAACATATTCTGTCAAGGTCATTCTTTGCTTGTCAAAGCCTTTCACAGTGCAAACATGTAGAGCATTTGAAGTCAGCTCAGCTTTGTACCCGGATAATATTTTTAGGTTACATCAGTGAGAAATGATCAAAATGAAAATTGCAAAACCACAAAGTATAAAACAAATATGTTAAAGAAACAGCATATATAGGTAATACATATATTTATATTATTTGCGTACGTTTATATTACATACAAATTAACTTTGCAAATGTTAAAAACCACCAACTAATAAAATGGCAATTTTCTGTGATTTCAGTACCTAACAAAAGAATGGTAAGCACGCAGAAAATAGCGGATCTTTCTGTTCATGATATATTGATAGGATTAGCATCCAGACATCCTAAAAATTACAAATTAACTGAGTGTAGAAAAGGAAGCTATGATGTAGGGCAGCTAGAGCTCTATGAATGATAAACCTCAGCAATCAAGTTCAACAGGTAGGCTTACACTGTGGAATAGGGAGAACTTTTTTAATATCATATCAGTAAAGCAGAACTCAAGAAAGGTCAGAAATTTGCTTGCAAAAATATATTTTACTTCTTCATATTTCTTTTGGAGCCAGCTATTCATGAATTATAAAGATAAGAGGATTGATTTTAACACCAATCAAATACTAGAAAGGAAATGATACTTTCCTCAGAATTCTCCAGTGCAATTTTCTTTTACCAGAAACCACATGGGAAACTTTTTTATGACTCCTGGGTTCTTAGTTATGTATGCACAGAAGACATTGAAGCAACACAGTGTTCAAAATATTTTGTCACTGGGTAGGCAAATGCCCACTACAGATGTCCAGATCATCTCATTTTTAAGGATGTATGATTTAGATGATAGCTTTGGACACTATGATTAAATGGCTTTGAAAATACAATTCTCAGGAACTGTGACTGGCACATGAGCAATAAAGCAGTGTTGTGCTAACTATGATTGCTGGAGGAAATAACAGAGATTTAAGAGTCTAGGAAAAAACCATACAGCCTTTTCTGAAGAGGTGGAGATGATAAAGATCTGAGTGTTTGGACATAAAAGATCCCAGGACTATTCTTAAGATCTGTGGATTCCCTGTCATTGTTACAGCTAATAGCTGTTTGATTGACTTCTGCCATGGTGCCAGAAAATTGGCAGACTTGGCATAAAGGGGTCACATGATGAGCTAGGCACGGATGTTGCTGCTGAGTTTTATTTCCTCTGACAGCTCTGAGGTCCTTGGCAGGTCTACCTGCTGGATTAGGAAGAGGAACAGCACTGCCACCACCACTAGCCATCAGGAATGGAAGCATACAGACATTATGACTAGAGGGCCAGGGTGGGATGAACAGAAAAGGAGGGAGAAAATGTGTCAGGCTGGATGCCATTACTGCACCCAGAAATGGTTATTCAGATATGCACTGGCTCTGGAGAAAGCAAGCAGGGTACTCTGCAGAGGGTGTTTCTGCCAGTTCCTTGTCAGTCTGGCAATTATGCAGGGAGGCAGTTATCCAGAGGTCTCTGTCAAACTCTGTCACTCTTGTCTGTTCTTCTTTTACAGGATGCTTAAAAGGATTGTGTGGTATGTGCTGGATATATCAATCACACAAGACTGTTGTTTTACAGCCCACAGCCATGCTGAGACATATCAACAAGGCTTTTAATGTTTGCTGGTGGTTGAATTTTTATGCTGTTTTCAAGTTACTGTTCTCTAGTAACTGCAGCTTATAACTGGCACTGTGTGATTCTGCTGCTGGCAGAGCAAGGGTGATAAGCAGCAGGCAGAGGAAAAGAATAACTGCAGGGTCCTCTTCAGTGGGAGTGATGAAGTGGTCCTTTTTGCATCCTATTGAGGTAAAAATAAAAGTGAAATTTTTGCATTTGTTTCCCTGTAATTTGGAAATCTCTAGCTTTCAATGGGAAAAGTTTCCACAATTTATTAACAGCTGTGCTTCTATTTGTGTCTTTGTCTCATAGAACAGAAGGAATAACAAGCATCTAGGCTGAATGAGATGTAACAGACATTGTAGCAGTAGGGTGAAGGAAAACTGAGTTCTCACTGTTCTGAGTCTGAAATGATAGAGTTGCTTTCCCCCAGAGACAGAACAGTTAGTGGTGCTTACAATAGATGGAACTGCTGATCCAGGTGAACCATGTTGTCAAGTCACTAGTCTGGAACAATATAAGAAAAAGAGCTGATGTCTGTAATAATTTTGGTAGATCTTTTTAAGTGATGTATGAGAGGAGATCTAACAGGTTTTGTTCGCTACGTTAATATAATTCCCTTGAGCTTGGGTTCACCTGAAAACCCAATAATACTATATCACTCAGCCTTGTGTCAAGCCTGAGGTAGGTAAATATATATGTTACACACTTAGAGTTGGGAAAAATTGAACCATGAAAGGATTGTGACTTATTCAAGGCCAGAAAAGTTCTCTGTAGCACAGTCAAGAAGAATATTGAAGTTAGACATCAAAGAATCAGTATTCTAAAGACAATCTGAGGTCAAAAATTGAGCTGATTTCGGTAGTTAACGCAAGATGTACAAACTAGTAATAAAAATAAAATCAAGCCAGCAGATATACTTACACCGTACAAGAACTGCACTCTGCTTGCTGATTGCTCTGTTGCTTTGTCTTTCATCCTTGAATTTCAAACTCTTTGGAAACAGATCATGAGCAGATGGTACAGTAAAAAAACTGGTAAGTGTAAGGACTGTGACTAGACAGTGCAGGAGTGTTACAGGTAGCATCAGTATCATTCGTCTTTAAAAAGAGAACTGCTATTATGTGATTTGGCAGAACAAGGAGGTTTAAGTACAGCTCTTGTCTTATATTATGTGTCTGACACCTCAGTCAAGACATCATCTTCAGTTTTATGGATCCAAAAAATATTTTTAACCAAAGTTCAGTTCGATGTGGACTGACATGTAAGGGGAAAAAAAATCTTTAAACACATTTTCCATTGAAATAATGAAGAAAAGTGTAAGTAAAACATTAAGAAATACATAAATAAGAGTAGGATAGACATTTCCAGTGTGTGAGCAAAACCATTAGAATTCCTCTAACAGACTACAGTTTTACCTGACTTTCTCTCTCCTGAGAGGTGAGATGGGATCCTGCTTTTCTGAAGATTTCTTCTGAAAGGTACACCTGTTATGCTATGAAGTAAGAATGGTGCATCAGCAAGATGGCAAAGCACTTCTATAGAAAACAGAGACACCAGCAGATTTTCAGTAGTACCTCGGAAACAAGCATGAGAAGGTCCTCAGATTGGTCCTCATTTAGTTGTTTCACTTTTCCATTACAGAGAGGAGTAAACAGGAAAGGATTTTGGCTTAGGAGCAGGTTTGTTTTCCCTTTCTCACAACGGAAAGAATGAATAGAAGATGGAGGTGGGGATAAGTCTTTCTACACAGACTAACAAGACAGGGAGAATCCAGTTTGTATACAGTATCAAAGCACTTTTTGCATGTTTAGTCAAGACCTGAAACTATGGACTGTGTTATCTCTCATATTTATTCTGTTTGTGCATGATGATGCCTAGGTTATGTATTCAGGGGCACGGCAGATTCCTATCTCTAGCATGTTGAAAATTGTTGATTATTCATTACACTGTTACAAGTTTTGTGCAACAAGGAAACTCCTTGGCTTGCAAAATCTTAGTGTGTTCCCAAACAGAAGTTTCTTTGTGTACAACGGTAGATGTTCCAAATATTGCATGATGCTAATTTGAGGCCAAAGGGCTCTGTTTCATAACAAACCCTGGGTGCCGCTACTTGCAACTGAAAACTGCTAAAAGTCTCATGTTACCTTCTGGAGCTGTGCTTTAGATAGACTGAGAAATAATCTGTGCAAGAGGTGACTGAGTATCTTTCTGAGCTCTTCAGTAAGTTTTATACATTTTTCAATCAGGTCAACTCGTTTGTTTACGTGCAAAAAGACTTTTAAGAGCAGATGAGGAGAAAACACAGATGCCAATCAGCATGTTCACTTTCTGATTTCGAAGTGCAGAGGCCCTGCTTCTGGTAGGGCCTCTATATTGTGCATAAATCTACATTGCATACCAGCAATGCACTACCTAGTGTTCTGGAGTGAAGCGCGGGTTTTGTTTGCCACTGCCCTTCCTTCTCGAGTCAGGGCACTATGGAGAAACATACATTTGAAAAAATAAGGTGAATATAAGGATTATAGGCAGAATGTAATTTATTAGAGTTGCAATTCAACCAGTAAACAGGAGATAAACTGCCCTTTTAAGGCATGCCATGCATTTTTTAATGACAGAATAGTGAGGGTTTTCCACTTTGCATCTTATCCAAAAGTAACTGAAAACCTTGATAGTGCTGGCCTTACTCAAAAGGCAAAGTAATGCCTTAACAAGGGTGGTGACAGCACTTGTTTGCTTTTAGTTATTTCTTGCACTGGTGCCTCCCACTGTCCCTGTATTTTATGTTTTGCCCTGTTCTTAGCTGCTTTCCAGAAAGTATTTCAGCTCAGTGCACATGCACATTCCTCAGTACCCCATTGCCACTCTGACATTTTGTCTTGAATTTCCAAAGTTTCCTTCTCCCTTGTTGGAGTCGTGGCACTCTGGGAGAGCTGTCCCCTAGAAATGTCTACATATTGTATGCACCCTTACCTCCTAGGTTTACTTTTATTGAATATTTGCTTTTTTCCTCTGTAATTAATTCCAACCAATTGCTATTCAAAGAAGTATTACTCTTCCATGTGATAAAACACCTTAAGTTACTTTTTTCTTCTTTTTAGATTTCTTTAAAAGCATACGATTTTGTGTGGTTGTTTTCTTTTCCTGATTATGTGATTTTATGACAAAGGGGAATATTAAAAAAGATATAATAGTGCATTGATTTGCATGCAACCAATTTCATGCCACTTCTACCAAACAGATTCTTTGTTATCTTATTCCCATGAGTAACATTCTCACTTTGTTAATGCATCTTGGTTTAAGAATCTTCCAGAAAACTGTTTCTAATTTCTAGCAGAGGCTTTAAATAAGTGTCAAATGCCACCTGTATGAAGCTCCGAATTAATTTACACCTCTGAGTTGTACACTGCAAGAGAATATTTAGATGGTCTGCTTATCCCAAAGAAACCCTACTTGCAAGATGACAATGAATTCAACTGACCTTCACATAGCATCTTTCACTGAAAAACCTGCACAAGGGTAGTTGTATTGTCGCACCTTGACAGACCACCTAAGTAATTTGCTCAGTGTGACCTCGAGGCCTTACCTTTGGATATTATTCTGCAAATCTGTAGAGTACAAAGAGTGCCCTCAGGTTTTTGCGTAGCGGGGAAGACCTCTTCCAATCTGCTCATCACATCCTCCAGCAAAGACCCTACATTTAGGTCAGCATCTGATCACGTATATAAGGCAAGAAAGGCTTCTGGTAGAAGGTACTTCTTACTCAACTAGTGCTTCAGATCAAATCAGTGCCCCCAGCAAATTGACCCTACTAATAATCATTGTCGAGACACTTAGTTAATGTTACACTTGGATACCTATCAAATCCTAAGAAATAAGCCTGAAATATTCAGCTTAAGTGCTTTGAACTGTGTGACGTCTACTGTATCTAAAAATTACACCATCCTGAAAACAATCACATGTGTGCAGAGCTATATTCAGTTTTCCTTTCCTCATCTCACATCAAAAAGGAAAGGCACCCCAACACGGTCGAGTGAAAACCTAGTGCAGGAAAAAAATTACTTGAACCTCCCCAAGGTTCTGGTCATGTGATGTCTCCTGCCTTTCTTCTCTCTCGCAGTCTCTCGGGAAACAGCCGCAGCGGTAGGTGTGCGAGGCAGGGTATAATCTCATCTGCATGTGCATTCCTGCGCACACATGGACACGGGTGTGCTCCGACCAGACATTAACGCTTCCCCGTCCATTGCAGACATGGAGGAGTACCTGAGGACGGGGGGAGCGGCGCCGGCCAACTGAGGGCAGCCTGGGGAAGGACGCGCGAAGGCTACGAGAAAGGACCAGGTGAGTTGGGGCGTGTTGGAGCGGCAATGCCGAGGCTGCAGCGCAGCGGGACACCGCGGGCTCTCCGCTCCTCCTGGCCCCTCGCGGGCTCCCAGGGAAATGCTGGGGGTGCTGGGGATAGGAGAGGCTCAGGCTGCAAGGCTGCGAGCTGGGAGCGCCTCGGACTCCAGGAAAGGCTTCTCCGCTCCTCGTACGGCACAGCCCAGTCCGCACGCCCGGTCATACCCCGCCCCGGGGCCGCCGGAGCCGCCGCCGCTCTCCCGCACGTGGGGAGGGCCGCGTGGGGGCGGGGCCGCCCTCGGCGCCTCCACCGACTCCTGGGCCCGGGTCGGCCGCCCGCCCGCACGGACAGACGGACGGACCCCGTCCTGCTCCCGCCTCAGCCCCGCAGAGCGGCGGTAGCGGTGGTGGCGGTGGTGGCGGTGGTGGCGGTGGTGGCGGTGGTGGCGGTGGTGGCGGTGGTGGCGGTGGTGGCGGTGGTGGCGGTGGTGGCGGTGGTGGCGGTGGGCGCGCCTCCCGCCCGGCTCCCTCCCCTCACGGACACCTGCGCGGGGCGGGCGGGGCGCGGCCCCAAGGCACCTACGGGCGCGGCCCCGCCCCCAGCGCCCGCCCCGCCAATCCGCGCCCGCCGCCCGCCCCCGCCCTACGCCGTTTGCGCAGGCGGCGCCGTTTGCGCAGCGCGCCGTCCGCCGGCGGCCCCCGGTGCTCGGGAGCCCGATGTGACCCGACAGAGAAAATGGCGGCGGCGGCGGGGGATCGCGCCTCGTCATCGGGATTATCCTCGGGCGGCGGCGCGGAGGCGGCCGCCGCCGCCGCCTGCGGGAGCCTGAAGGGCGGCGCGGTGGCGGGGAGCGTCGCCGGGAGCGGCGGGGGGCTACTGCGGGAGGCGGGCGGCGGCGGCTGCCGGGAACAGCGCTCTGACTGGAGACGGAAGCAGCTGCGCAAAGTGCGGAGCGTGGAGCTGGACCGGCTGCCGGAGGCGCCCCTCTTCCTCGCCGCCGCCCCGGCCGCCTCCTCCTCTTCCTCCTCCTCCTCGCCGGAGCCCCCCGAGACGCTGCTGCTCCACTACCTGCCCGGGCCGCCGCGCTCCAGCCCCGCCAGCCCGGCTGCCTCCCCCAGCCGCTGCGCCGAGCTCCTGGAGCAGCTGCCGGCGGGGAGCCCGGCGGGCACGGACCCCGCCGCCGAGCGGAGGATGGAGCCGTCCCCCGCCGCGAGGTGAGGGGCGCCGGATGGGTGGGCGAAGGTCGGCCCCGGTCGGCGCCGGGTGACAGCGGCGGCGTCGAGGCTGTTTCCGCGGACGGGTCTCGGGGCGGGCTCCGGCGCCCCGTTCCCCCTGGCCGCGGGCCGGTAGCGGATGCGGGGGCGGCGGGAGCTGCCGCGGAGCGCAGCGCTGGGGCGCGGCGGGCAGAGCTCGCCCTTCGCCCGCCTTCCCCCGGGGCACCTGGTACGGGGCTGAGGGAGGGGCACGGCCGGGCCGGGCTGGGCGGGAGCCGGCCGCAGCTGTCAGCGGTGCGGGGCTGCGCGGGAGCCGAGCCGCGGAGCGGAGCCGCGGGGGCGGCCCGTGTGGCTGCGGGCGTGCGTGTGTGTTTGACTTCTGCCGGAGTCCCGAAAGGCTTTGAAGTGTGAGCTCGGGGCGGTGGCGGGGCAGGGGCCGGATGTGTCAGCAGCCATTGGGGCGCGGGGCGAGCGGAGCGCGGTGCTGCCCGCGGGGCTGGGGCCGGGCTGCGCCGGGCTTCGGGCGGCGGCTGCCTTGGCTGCTCCCCGCGAGCATTGCCCGAGCCTTTTGCTGCAAAACTGAATAATATACTTAATTTTTTTTATCCCCCACTTTCTCGGACTTTTCTGAAGTCAGATTCTAATTTGCAGCTTCACGATAATGCCGAACTGATTTCTTTTAGTAAGAGGAGGAAAGGCTTTGAAGCATAAATGTCCTCTCTGTTTTTCTAGAAGAAAATGATTTTTTTTCGTGGCTTAGTCTAGGTGATAAATTTCTGTGGTTGCATTCAGCGCCCTGGTGTTTGTAGCCCGTATTTGCCTTACATATGTATTGATTGATAAGTCCATTTACTTGTGAACTGCCTGTATTTCGCCTGTTTAACATGTGTTCGAGTATTCAGGATGAAAGTGAACTCATGTCCGTGGTGAAGCAGTTTAAGTTCTTCAGAACACATTTCAGCTTTAACTTGTATTCGCTGGGTCTTACTGGTGGGTGTGTGTGTGTGGGAAAGCACTGCAGTATGACCATGTAATTTTGATGTGAAGATGACAGTTTCACCTGGATCTCTTGTGAGGTGTTGTCTGATATGGACTCTGTAGTTTAGGAACTTAGAATTAACGTCCAGGGACCTATTTTAATGATGCCTTACAGTTTAGCTGATCATTTAAACCTCACAGAAATATAATTCCTGTTTGGACTTCTGACTTGTATGTTCTTTTCAGTTTTGTCTTATGTCAGTGAAACATCAAGAATATTTTTTAAATATCGACTTACCGTGACAATACTGGAATAAGAATTGTTTTCTAGACCAATGTCTTGTTTATATGTATTCTCAACAGTTCAGATGGGTTTTGGCCTGTTTCTGGGGCAGTGTAAAAATACTTGTTATGGTGTGGTTGTGCAGATGAAATGGTTCTGTATTTACAGGATTATCAGGAAATAAGTGTTTTGGGGAGGGCAATGATGTACAAATTTTAGTGAGTATCTTGTCCTTTTATAACTCTTAGCACCATCTTTGTTTTTTCAAGTAATGAAATGATAATGTACTGTGTATTGTAGTACAGTTGTATCCAGTTTCATGGCTTTTAAGGAGCATAAAGAATCTCTATCAGAATATGTTTAAAGCTGTTGAGTCTCATGGTGTTAGCAAGTGGGAGTTAGGCTTGACATTAGAGGTTCAGGAAGGTCGATACATATCTCATCAGTGCTGAAACACATCTATCCTTGGTAGTTGATCCCACAGCAGCAATGACAGAGCAGCTGTGGAATTTTTTTTCATTTTCACATGGACAATTTTGCTTACTTTTAAGTGCCTGCATTTGGGCAAATCAGTATATTGAGTGTGTATACAACTTAAAACAGTTTTAAGTGCTCTCTGATGTTTAACTAGGAATGTTAACAAATCTTAGAAAATACTAAATTGCCAAATTCTTTTCTCTTCAGTGTTTTAGTGAGGTAGTTTGCTTTGAGTTTATCATAAGTGCAGTTGAAAATACATGACAACTTTCTAAGTACTTGTCCTTCAGAAATAACACTATAAATGCTCATGTGGAGTATCTCACAAATTCTATGTGCTGTGTTACCAGTAATAGCGACAGATATTAGACCAAGTACTACTTTGTCAGGCGGTATCAAGAATTTAAGATGTCTATCTGCCTTCATTTTAATATTGACTTGTTTTAGCTGAAGAAGAGAGCCTAATTTATATGTGAGTAACAGTAATACACATTAAATCTGTCTGTGCAGCTGTTGCCTAGATACTTATTAAGAGGCAGACTGGAAGGCATAATTTTAAAAATGTATTATGTGGAGGTTTTATATTCCTTTTATAAATACAGGTAGTTGTACTTTCCTGTAAGAATCTACTATTAGAAGATACTGGGCTTGCTCCAAAGTCCCCCTACCAGTCTCTTTGGTATTACAGTTACATCCTTTAAAATAGAGTCTCTGGTTTTGTTTATGCTGGGAGACCTTCATGAGCCTCAAAATGAAGCCGAGAAGGGAAACTGACTGCTGTTAAATTATAGATGTAAATATTACCCTTCCTTTCTTTAAGCTCTCAAGTATTCTGCTTGTCAGGCAGTAGAGTGAATATTTTCACTAAAAGCAGTGAAGGGTGTAAGCTATTTTGTTTCATTGTAAGAGAAAAAAGGAACTGTTTTACTAGAACTCCAGCTCCAACATAATAAAGCACTTCAGTTCTCTTACCCCATTTGTATTGTTTATTGTCAGTATATTGTTTTTGTTTGTAACAAGATCCAAGTAGTGAGTTCACTGATAACTGTAGTGCGATTTCTTGTAGCCTGAGGGAAATCCATGGAGGCAAAGTGCACCCCCTTCTCTGTGACCTTAACAATATGCTTTTAAAACATCCAGACCTTTTGAGTGATGTTTGTGTCTGAAATTGGTGTAGATGCCTTATTGCATCCACAAGCAGCGGATTCGTTTATATTGACATAGTCATGTTTTCTTAAAAATGAAAAGAAAGAAATGGTGCAGTTCGTCTCTTCTGTGTGCAGTAACCACATACTGTGTGACTTCCTTGAAAATTAGGTGTTTGAAAAGTCATGTGCTAGCTGGTTCAGCTGCAAAGGTTGTAGTTCAGATGCAAGGCAACCCTTGTAGATACTGTGTTTTTCTGCAGTTGCTGTTTGACACATGCTAGAGACACCAAAGTCACACTGTAAAACAAGTTTTGTCTATATGTAGAAGTGTACTAGTAAAAGCTCATCAGTTTCAGCTCTTTTTGTCAATTTGTAGCACCTTTGATGATGTTCAAAGGAGGACATGAATGCTTTTAACAGAGGCTGGGAGTTGGATTGGGAACAGAGGGGGAACACCTAGTGACAGCACAGCATGGCCAAGGTTCAACTTGCCTTGGTTTGATTTTTTTTTTTTTTTTGTTTTTGTTTTTGTTTTGTTACTGAAATGCAAACATTCTCTGTTCATGCCAGAATGTAGCTAAGGTGAAAAAATATAGCTTATTATTGATCTTGGCTATTCTTAGCTAAGGTAAAATATAATTCTCTTTTCTATCCAAGTCCCTAATGTTTGGTGTTTATAACCATCCATATAAATAAGTCACCAAATTTTCTGCTTCCAGTTTGAGCTGGATACTAGGGTGAGGGAAGATTCCCTTTCTACCTCTTCTGTGCTCTGTGGCTTGAGAGTACTTTTGGAAGAGGGTCACCCTCTACCATGTCTGATTTTTATCACTCTTAGTTATTGCAAGTGGTAGGGTTCTGCCTAAATGGTCTGATCTGGTATGGCAGTTTCTTTGTTCCTGTGCAAAGTAAATAGATTGTAACTAACTAATCTGGAGCTTTCTGTCTCATTGGATTTAGTGATACTAAAGGTTCAGTCTCTACTGTCACTCAGTGGAGTCTAAGTACTGCTCAGCGCAATACCTGTGTGTAGACGTGTGCAATCGTACCTTACCCAAAGGTCAGACATGTTGAAGACTAGTTTTTACATCTGTATGATGGGTTTGAACTTCACAAGACCTTTTAGTATTCTAACACATTTAAAAGTAATAGTGCAGCTGTGCAGAGATTTATGCTGCTGCAGGGGAGCATGAGGCAGGAGTAGCAACAAGCAGCTGGGGGTGGAGTGACTGTGGGAATGCTTCTGTTGGCTTTCACTGGCTTCCAGTATTGGTGAAACTTGGCTTAAGCTTGTTTAAAATACAAATTATACGTTGCCATGTAGCTGTTCTTTAAACAAACTTGTAAAGCTAGTTTTCAGCAGCAGTGGTGATAAGAGGACGGATCTGGTTTGAGTTCTGGGTTTCTAAGGCTAATCTGAGTGTTCTCAGAGGATTCTCTGCCGAGACCCGACGTCGTCTTAATTTATGTTTTATCTGCTGTGCACTCACTCAAAGCTCTAGAATTACAGTTCATTCTTTTGCCATTCTTTTGCTTAAGGTAGAGTGGACAGAAAACCTTGAACAAGGGCTTCTTTACTTGTCTCTGTACGACTAGGGGAGCGTGGTTAAGTGGAAGGTTGCTTTCTGTTACTACCGTCCCGTTTTGTCTTTACCCAGAGGCTGAGTGTATTTCCTGCGGGGTTGCTTTCGCTTTCTAGTCTCACCACACTGTAGAAATGGAGAATTCTGGTTGGTGCTGAATCGTCTTATTTTTTTTCCTGTATGTTTGGATTTTCAAGGGGTTTTTTGTGTCTTTTGGCTGGTTTGTTTGTTTTTGGGGTTTGGTGGGGGGAGGGTTGTTTTTTGTTTGTTGACTTGGTTTTTCTTTTTCTTTGGGATTTTTGGGGGGTTTTGGAGAGGGGTTGTATGTGGGGTTTTTTGTTTTGTTGTTTTTTTGGGGTTTTGTTTGTTTGGATTTTTGTCTGTTTCTTGGCTTGTAGGTTTTGGGATTTTGTTTTCATTGGGTTCTGGACGTTTTGTTTGCCTTATTTTGGTGGGGTCGTTTGTTGCTGTGCTTTTAGAAGATCAGTTTTGTTGGACCTTGGCTGAAAAATATCCTGAAAAGCAGCAGCTCTATTTACTTGCTACTTAAGAATAATTTGAAATTGGGGATTGTTCACCTTCTGTTTGGAAACTGATGAAATAGCTTTCAAATTGTCTTAATTAAAGCAGATAGAGACATCACTCCTTCTTTATATGGCTTATAAACATCCAGGTTTTTTTGTAGTGTTCAGCATGTGATGACTAAGGATTTGAAGGTGTTTGCAAAAAGTGGTCTTTTTCTTTAAACTTAGAATGACATGGAGTATTCCTGTTTCTGAGATTTCTACCTTTGTTTCACACTGTCTCCATGTATTTAATTTGTGTCCCTAAAGTGTAAAATCTTCAAATCATTCATTCTAATATTGTTTGTTCTTGCCTCTCTTGTCCTAGTATTCTAACTGGCAGTGGAATAACGGCTAATATGCTTATTATGCTGGACAACTTCAATTCTTTTCTAGAACTTCCTCTCAATAGATTTCACCCCACTCTTGGTACTGCAGCTCCTTGTAACTTACCCAGGGTCATTGTGGAAGGTGGGAATAGAGTGCTGGAAAGTGAGTTGTATCTGCTTGACCTCACTGACATCTGACCACATCTGACATCTTGTTTTCTGAGCTCTTCTCCATCCTCTTCTTGAGCCTCCAGTCATCTTGCTTTTGAGCAAACCAAAACAAGTTCTTACTCAGCTGGCAGCAGTGATGTTCAGGCACTTCAGGGGGCTGGTAGTTCGCTCTCAAAGGTGTTCATGTATGTGGTTCATTTCACGAGTTATTTCTCTGAAATACCCTCTTACACCCTGACGATTTTTGGTATGTTTAACTATCATGTTTCAGTCTTCAGGATTGTTCCTTTCAGATGTTGAAAGAGCTTAGTGTAGATACTTAAAATGCTGAAGGGAAAAAAAGACAACCCTAATTTGTGATAACAAATTGAAAAATAGTTTTGGCCTTTTTTTTTAATACAAATGGTTTGTGTTACCTCCCATTCTACTGCAAATTGTTTTAGTAATTCTTTGTATTCTTTAAAAGGGAGGCTTCAAAGCTCAGTGGATGATAGTTTCGCCTTCAGACAATATCTAAGTGCTCTGCATTTGGAGATGTATACAAAATGTAAATATCTCTCAAAGGTGTGGTGAAACTTGCAGCTTGCAGTTCACGTACAGTTTATTGAACTTGTCAGATTAATACACTCTAGCATGCTAGTGTTTGTGTACTGCCATGGTAAAGACAATATGCAAATTGCATTGAATTATGACTGTCCTTTTAATTTCTTGTTGCTGAGTATATAGTTTGAAAATTCTTGTGTAGTCAGTGACAGTTTCTTGGTTTCTCAATATTTTATTTTTTTACTTCTTTCATGGTTTTATTCTGTGGATTTGCCAGCTCCTGATACTAATAGTCCTTTCCTTTTTTTTTTTCTCTGGTTGCACTAGGTGTCAACCAGTGTCTTAATGTTTCCGGAAATAAAGATCTAAAATGTTTGTTTTTTCACTAAGTAAATGCCTCTACAGAAGTCTAGGCTACAACTACAGATTTCTTTGCTTCATGTAAGAAAATACTGCAGGTTTGATTAGCATGGAAGTTTGCTGGGGCTGTGTTAATGTATTCTTAAAACTTGGAAAGGATCTTCCATATTAAGGATCTGTACTGCATATTAATTTTGTTAATTATTTGTATAAATAAAACATAGGTGTGGCTTCTGTAGTTGTGTAAAGTTCTTTCACAGTTCATGCTTGAAATGGAAGTGTGAAGAGCTCTTTTTTAATTGTGTGCAGCTGGATATTTTTCTTAAAACTACCCTAATATGCATGAGTTTATTTTTTAAAAGATAATTCAGTAATGCCTGCATATAGGTCCAGAAAGTGAGTTCTTCTGTAAAGATAGAATAAACATTAATTTGTTGGGGTTTTTAACTGTAAATTCTGCACTGATTTGTAGTGAACAGCTTATTGCAGTAGGTCTCCTGATCTCTGCAGGCAAATTGGATGCCCTGGTCTGTAGAAAGTGCCAGGGCTTTGGGGTTTCTATTAGGTTTTCCATGGTGTGGAAACTATAATGCCCAGTAAATGCAGCCAAGCTCTTCACTATCTGCCTGGCAGGGGTGGCTTCTGGTTTTTGGCAGTGTCACAGTAACCTGGATAACTCATTTTCTCTTTGAACCTCCGAGGTTAGGGCTAGAACTGGTGACCTGGTACGTTCTGCTCCATGCAGCCTTGTTTACACTCTTCCTCAAACATCTTCCTAAAAGTAACTAAAAGCTAGAGTTTGTTCCCTGGAGAAGAATTTACTCCAAGTTGCAAGTGCATGTTTCTTATCCTTTCCAGAGGCTCTTGGGAGGAAGAGCTGGGGTACATGGAAAAGAGATCTTAAAGACATGCAGGTGGTTCTGTATTTGCTTTAAGCCAGTATTACAAGAAGAGGGAGAAGAAGCTCCCACTCCACCTCCCCCCCAGCCTTGTGGACAAGAAGGCATGAAAAAAGACACCTTGAGCCATGCAGAGCTCTGCCAGAGAGCAATGCAGGTGGCCTTCAAGGGTTGTCATTTTGGAAATGCCTTTGTGGAACCAGTACAGAAGAGTTTCATCTGTTTGGTTTCTCTCACTATGAAGATTACCATGCAGACTGATACTGAATGCCCTTTTTCTTGTGGGAGGAAGGCACATAATAAAATAATAAATATTTTTGATTAATATAAGATGTCTTCTGTCTTTTCAAAGTTGTAAAGTGCTTTCATGTAAGGATTGTGTTCAGTATTGTAAACTAGCATACACTGATACACTCATCAAGCTGAGTGAGGAAAGATGTGGATTAGTCAAGTGTTTGTCTTGGGAGATTCCTGCCTGACCATTGCATTTGGCTTATGCTGCAGGCCACCAAACTCTTCAAAATGGTTACTCTTGTCACTCATTTCTCCTATATTGCTGGCAGCAAAGGATTAAATTCTGGAAAGGAAAGCTTTTTCCTTGTATAGATACTTCAAAGCCCCATGGGTCCAAGTTCACTCTCTTGGGAATGGAAAACATAGAGAAAAGGGTTAGAAAGCACCAGATATATATGAAATATAAAATTGTGTAATATAAAAAATTGTGAAGTGTTCTGTTTACCTGTGATGCTCATTATTTTAGCCAAAAAGATTTTTTCAGTCTGAGGGGGGTTTTTATTCCACAGAAGGAGAGAAGTCAGGGTTTGCAGACTCCTAGATGCTCCTACAAATTGTGTTTATTTTCTACAGTAGAAGATGGACTTCCCTTTCTGAAGGAAAAAGAAAAAAATTGTTGGAAAGGGTTGATCTGAACGTTGCCCGAAGACATGTCCATGAAAAAGGTCTTGATGACATCTCGTTCAAATGTTTACTGTCTGTTCCAAGTAAATCAGTGACAGTAACTTTCCTAGGCTGTTGCCCTTTTGGATACAGTTTACTAATAGCGTCACAAACCTTTGTGAAAACTCTGGCATTTCTTGGAAAGATAGTGTTTTTAACCAAGCCTTAATTCATGATCGTACACTAATGAAACTGCTTACTGTTCGTTTTTCTGAACTCATTTGAAGTACAATTATACTTGATCTTGAAATTGTTATTTATATTGAAAATTTTGAAGTATAGATTAACTCTTTCTGAAAAGTTAAGTGTACATATGTAAGCAGAACAGTGCTACTGTATTGTCAGGTTTGTCTTATAAGCATGTGGTTAAGTTCCAGCATGTTCAGGTACAATAGTAAACCATCTTGTCCCAGTAAATGTGCTGAAGTATTTAATTCCGCCTGGTGTCTCAACAGTAAATTAGTATGCTCTACTGTTTGCTTGTTCTGACCTGCTCTGAGTTGCATGTTTGTGGCAGCATTTTACAATTTTGCTGCTACTAGTGAAGATGCCCAGCAAAGTGAGGTGAAGAAGGAGAATTGCTTTGACATTTTGAAATCAGCTACATATGAATTGCATTCCTTTATTTTAAAAATGACTGCAGATGAGAATATAGGTCCAGTGCCAGGGCAAGCCACTTGTAGACCCTGGGAATCAAGACTGCAGGGGAGAGCAGAGCCAGAACTTTTAGATTTTTGGCTTCCTTTCAGCCTACAGGGTGGACTGTTGAGGAACTACCAAAGAGAACTAGTAGGAAATCTGCCAGTTTCTATCATGTAGGCAGATTTGCATAGGAACTTCATCAAAATAGGTCTTTCACTTTTTCTTCTTTGACAATTTTTTGAAAGTATTTTTTTCCCAGGAAGCAGCTTAACTGTATGCATTAGTATTTCCATTGAATTTGATGTACTTGCATGTGGATAAGTAGTTGAGACCTAAATAGCCATAAAAAGCTAGGACTTACACAAAAACACAGGTTTTAATCTTATGAGTGAGCCTCTAGCAAAAACGTTGTGCTGTGGTGGAGCCTTATAGGCTTTATGGGTATTGTTTGTGAGCAAGTGTTGGCTTCCCATGTATCCATCATATTTGTTGTATTGGTACCTTAGCCTGAAATAAAGCAAGGCATTTATCACTAAGTAGGTGAAACTGGTCTGGGTTTTGTTCAAAACATAAATGCCACCCCAGTGGAAAATCAGGACCCAAATTTACCACTATGCCCACCTGGGAGTTGCATGTGATTCTGTCAGGGCTCTGAGTGAGCTTTCTCTACTGATCAGCTCTGTGCAGCAGCTAGCAGCAGGATGATGCTACTATAAAACCCATTATACTCACAGTGACTAGGTAATTGCTCTGCACTTGTGGCCTTCAGCTACATAAAACTTTTTCCAGGACTTGTAGAGTTAGCAAGCTGGACTGCCTCTGATGCTTCAGGCACCACGTACCTCTGTAGAACTTGGGGAAAAAAGAAGAGTGCAAGACCTGATAATGCAGTATGTGCTACAAATGGTGAGACCTCCTGGCTGTAACAGAATCTCTATGTAGAAATGTGTGCTTCAATTAGCACACTTAAGTTGCTTTTGCCTAGGCTATGCTGATAGTGTTTTAGTGCATGCTGATTTGTTTTATTTCTAAAACTCATGCGTTTGTCACAATTAAAACCTAGATTCAAAGGATGAAATAGTGAAAGTAGTCAAAAGTAAGTAAGAATGTAGCTGTTTCTTTAATGTACCTAGGACCTTTAAGTGTAAATAGCTATACTTAAGGAGAGGTAAAATTTTGAAAAAAACTCAGTTTGTTTCATCCAGTTTATTGGGAAATAATTCAGATCTGTTCCATTAATATTTGTAAAGGGGAAAGACTACTGAACAAATTTACTTTCTCTGGTTAGCATTGGTACAAAAGGCACATTAAGTTTCTATGATCATAGAGCCCAAAGTGCCAAAGATCTGATTTTCTCAACTAGTAAGTAGGCAAGCTGGATTGGAGCAAAGCCAAAACCGTATAGAGAACTGATTTATACTACAGCAGCATTTTCAGAGATGTGACATGTCATCTGTGCACAAGAGCTCAACTGGTTATACCAGTTAGGACCAACTGTGTTCTATCTCCCCTCTGTGGGGAGAACACAGCTTGTGTTACAGGAAATGATACCTTAGGAAGGACAGGCTCTTTTCTCCATCAGGTATTGTTGGTTAATCTCTGGTTGAGAAGACACCATTGCCTCCAGATCTCAAAGTATTTGTGCATCGGACATGATGACAAATAAATTTCTGATTTGATGGAGTTACAAAATAGGCATATGGGTTTTGCCTTATAGACATTTTTTAAACTACTGGTTTTTGCTTGAAACCACAAGTAATTAGTGCATAAACTGAAATGCAGTCATAAGTTTTCAGTGTAGTTATTATTGGGCAAGGTTTTGGCATTTTTCTTAACTGTCAGTCTATCCAGTCTTTCCTCAGGTTTCTTTATAATCTCTTCAGGGGAGGAAAAAAAGCTCTATAGAACTTGTTCTTCCCCCCCCCCTTAAGTTCATTTTAGAGAACCAACATTTCACTTTATCTCCTGAAGGCCCAGTGTATGCTTCATTGCATTTCTGAGTCTCATTGTGACAAGACCTGCGTTTTGATACTTAAAAGGAAATAGGAAATGAGACAATATGGGTCTAACACTGTTACTCCCTTTCCATGTTCAAATAAATGGCATGTTTTTATAACTGGGAGGGGATGAAGCTGGCTCTCACAAGGGAAGTGTTTAGTGTAGCTGGTTCTTACCATGGTGACTTTTGATAAGGATTTGTTGGTCTACTGTATACTTACTTGCACTTGCTAAAGTAATCTATAATTACAGAATTTAAAATGCTTAACCCTTTCTGTGTAACTGCATTAGTTCTTCAGTAATTGTGAGTGGGCAGCCAAGGAATAAGAACTGAGAAGTCTGCTATTCCATATTCATACAGCAGCTTGTTTCTAACTTTGTGTAGGTGCATGACTGGCTGGCTAATGCTTAACCCAGACATACTAAGCAAGTAGATGGGAAGTCTGTCTTCTGAAAATGGTGACCTTCCCTGTTGACACCGAGTGATACAGTGTGTCTTATGTATCTGAGTGTTCCTGAAGCTGACTATGCAAATGACTTTTGATTTTCTAGGACAAAATTATGTGACAGTGGGTTTTTTACTGGTGCTGGGCTGAAATCAGCCTAGTTCCAATATCTGAAAGGCATGTTTTCTTTCTTATTGGACTCTGCATGGACTTCGGGCTCTGCTACCCTCTGCTTGTCACAGGTTAGCTGACATTTTAATGTAGCAATTAGTTCAATGGCTGACATCAGTGTTCAGCTTCTAGTTCACAGTCAGGTCACTCCGGTACCTAGTAAAAGATTAACTTTTTGAGAAAAGTATTTCCATAGACAGTCCATTAGTAAATCACAAGGTCACAACTCGTTTCACAGTTGTGCAGACTTCCCCCAGCTGTAGTTACACCAGTGTGTCCTGGAAACTTGTTTTTATTTTGGGTTTTTATATCTTATGGTGGTTTCATAATGATTTGAAAAGCACTCGCACACCTGTTTAAAGAATTGAGACTTCTGTTTCTGAAGTGAGACAGCTTTCCCAGTTACTGTCCTGTATTTGAGAGGCTGCTACTGTCATACAAGTTCTCATGGTAAGAAGTAAAATTAGTGTGACATCTTTAGTGATCACAAATGTTTGTTAGATCTTTGGATATTTTATTAATATTTAATAAGTCATCTGTGTTATATAAAATGCTTTTTTTTTCTTTTTCTTAGGCTTTTTTTTTGTAAAGGTCTTTCAGAACAGTACTCTTTTGGCTGTAAAAAAAGCATATTGCAAATGTGTTTCAGTGGTGATGCTTAAACTTGTAAGACATCTGATCGTGCATTGATCTTACATAAGAGTCCTTTTGTAATCTCTTAATATGTAAAAATGCTATTAAACTGGAGCACCTTGTAGAGTTGCAAGAGGTATGGACTTTTTTCCCCACACTTTTTTTCCTTTAAAGTAAAACTTACATGGTGTAGGAAAGTAAAGAAAATTAAATTAGGTTATGAAATTGTAATAATCAGACAAATTCTGGGATAGAATTATTATTATGTCCTGCTAAGTTGTTTCAGCTATGGGTGGAAGTCTTTTTAGAGAAGTCATAGCACAGTGGCATAGTCACAAGTGGAACTATTAACTGGTGCAACTGCCACAATGCTCAGACTGCTTGATAATCACCTGTTTAATTTGTTTCTGCTTTACCATTTCATCTGCTAAATCAATGCTGATGAGTTTCTTTGTAGCACCTCAGGAAATTCAGATTCAGTTGTTGTTTCTGATTTTGTTTGAGTGAAAGATACTTCCTCTATAAGTGGGATAATTCACCCTTTCTTAAGTTGTTTCAGTGAAATCTTGGCCTTTTATTTCCCATATTTTTATGTTTTCCTTTACTATCACTTCAAGTTATAGTCCTAGTTTGTGTTTCTTATCTTTAAATGTGTTGCTTGACAAAACAGCGCTGTGCTTTAGGCTATACTGATTTTTGTGTAGATTCTGATATTAAGTCCTCATATAGACTATGGAAGTGTGGACGAGACAAAACTTACTGAGCTTTCACTTATGATTGTGCAAAAAACACCCCTGAAACTTGAAGGAAAGCTTTATTAAGGCAGATGTGACAGTCTGATTTCCAAATAAGAATTAATGTTCTTAAATATAATTAGCTCTCAATTTTTCTTTCCCTTAATTTTGAATAAAGACAGTTATGGCTGCTGGCAAATAAATGAAGTCACTTTAAAAACTGTAGATTGGTCCTTTAAGTCTAAGACAAAGAGTGAGGAATTTGCTTCAGAAGGAATTTAAAAAATAAAGCACAAGGATAAGTACTCTTTTGAGCTATGCAATTTAGTTTTTTACTTTATGAAGATACTTGTACATAATTGTGTATACAGAGAATTACAGAAATCAGTTCTGGATGAGTTGTGCTTCATCAAATCAAAAAAGGATTAAATGAGCTGGGCCTCACCTGTGCCTTAAGTACTTGCTGGTACTTGAATAGGCTCAGAAACCATACCAAAACTTCAAACTAGGCAATTCTTCTTTGTTTCTTTTTCTTTATTTATTTTTTTTTTTTTTAATATCCAGTTGGTTTCTCATTCATTATAGTCTCATTCCTATTTTAAACTGTTTTCCAAAGTAACTGTCATGTCCCTTATTTGGTGATTTGGTTTTGGTGTGGTTTTTTTTTTTAATTGTAGAGTTTTAAAGCACATTCTTGTCCTGTATTGCTGCTTTCTAGGTTGATATGCTTCTGTCTGAATGTTCATACAGAAAAAACCCTCACTAATTACTCCATTTTTTTTTTTTTAATTGTTTTAAAATTTTAATAGGTCTTTATTTCTCTTGTTGCTTCTTCTTGCTTCTTCTGTTCTTTTTTCTTTACTGAGCCCTCTTTAACTAGAATTGCATATGCAAAAAGTGAAGGTTGATTTTGAATACAGCTGAAATACAGATTTAGTTACTTAAATGAGAAGCCTAAATTTGGTAGCGGCTTTGGGAGGCTTGATGTTTTTTAGAAAATGAAATTGCTCCTTGGATAGTTTCATGTGAATTGGGAAGCTATTTTAATGTGAAGGCAGGGAAGGGAACAATACAGGAAAGGAGTCACTAGTAGTCTTGCACCTTTTTCAGAAATGTAGTGCCTTTTTTTTCAAAGCTGACAGTGGGAACACAGCAGCAGAAGAGTACATTTATCAGCCAGTTTTCTCCAAGTGATGTGTGGTGTATTCTGACTTGTTAATGATTGAGTGCACAGTATTAAATGTTATTTACGTCATTACTTTGAATTTGGAAGTCGTTAAGAATTTTCCAAGAATAATACAAAAAGCTTGTTTTTCTCAAAATACATATCTTGCTTGAGGTGTTTTTTGTTAAAAGTCTGTGACGAGAGCTGGCTTTCATCCACCAATTTGAGGCAATAAGTTTTGGTCTTTGGCTTTTTTTTTTAAGGTCATCATTTTAATGGACCTGTGTTTGTTGTTGCGTGAAGAAATTATAAGATGGTTTTTGAACAGAAATAGAAAATTCATTCATTGTTAGTTTAACCTTCCCTTAGAACCCTGAAATGAAGTGGAAAAGCACTGGAAACCAGATTAAGACACACTTGAAAGCACAGAATTCACTTACTGCCTTTCTAATTTTAGAGCATTGTGTGGTTAAAACTACATGAGATTTGATGAGAAACTGGTAATAAATTGAAGTAAAAAGTCACTGAAGACATATGCATTCATTTCAGAAATTCATGTTAAATCTACAGTGCAGAAAGAGTGTCTCGGTGAATTTAGTGCTGTTAAGTGGCTTGGTTTGGAGCTTTTAGGTTAGTTCCAAAGTGAAATGATAACACTTTGCAAACTATCAATCTGTTGGACCTTTTGTAAAACAAGATGGTTACTCAGCCAGCCTTGAAACTTGTAGTCTGTGTTGGTAAGGATTTGTATCTGCAGTGGGATGTGGAGAGGAAAAGAGCTGGGGATTGGGTTTACTGAAACTCTGGATCTCTTCAAGATTGTCTTTTTTATGGCCTGTTCTTCTGTGTTTGCTCTTGTTGGTGTTTCAGGTGTTTTTGGTTTTTTGTTCTTCATTGTACCAAACAGTAGGGAGAAAGTTAAGGACAAAATATTTCTGTAGTTAGGTTCTGTACTGGATTTTGGGAGATGTGCTTATGATCCTGCTTTCTTACCTGAAAGCTCAGACACCCATGCAATGCTAGTTTAAATTATATTGTTTGTGTACATGCAGAATGGTATAGATTACTTTCAAGCATTAGATTTAAAATTAGGTGCATATTCTTTCCATATTACACCTATGTTTCAGTCTAATATTTAATTAAATTTCTCAAATTCTCTTTAGTAGTGGCTATTACCAAGGAGGTCCTCAAAAGTACATACATACATAGAACCCAACATTAATATCAGCATACCTCTAATATATTTTGACCTTATGACAACTTAACTATATATTTCACACTGGAAACTGTGCTTTTAATGATCAAATGAACTTGTGAAGCAGTGAGGGTGTATGCAGTGGAATATAATAATTTGCTTACAATTGTACCAACTGATGAATATATGAAATGAGAAAATTGTTCAGACCGAGGTAACATTTTCATCCCCACACCACTGCCTTACCCCCCAACACTAGTGGCACTTAATGCATTTGTATTGTAAATTACGCATAGACATTTTTGCTTGTCTTTCTCATACCTGTGTATTTTGCAGTTCTTCATAAGGGAGAAAAACATTGGATGTGGGTGATGAATCATATATTTGATTGAATCAAATAAAATTTAGAAGTTTAGATAACTTGCTTCCCACATTGATCATAATTTTTGTTGGCAACACTTCCATTCGTGGGCTAGATTTCATTATCTTTTTTTTTCTAAATAAGATCATTGCTTTTTAATTAATGCTGTTACATAAACATGAACTCCTCTCTTTACCTGTTGGATCCTGGACTGAGAAGAGAGTATGATATGCGGTCTTATGGATGAGAGATACCCACAAGATATGGATAAATAGTTTACTTTCTAATGTGCCGTGAAACTGGAAATAGGTTGTAAATGGAACATCCAGGTTCTAGTTACACAGTAACATCTCCCAAGTTAGATGCTGTTTTCTTTACTGTACTACTTTAAATGTATTGCGTGTGAATGACACAAGTTGTCTTTTGCTGTAAAGATAATAACTTTATAGGATAAATATTTGCATTTTATGAACTGGAAAGCTACTTTCTCTAAAAAAAAAAAAGGCAGATCTAAGTTTTCTTTCTCCTAGACAAACCTTTAGAATTACTGCTATAAAAGTCTTCTGAGATTAATTACAGGCAGTGAGTACCTTGCACTTTTTTTAGCTTACCTCAGCATACCTTCAGATGCAGCTGAATCTTTAGCAGATGGTAAGTTTGCTGGGGACTTGATGCAAAGTCAAGAGGTAACACAGAGAACAGTCTCAGTGAGTGTGTTCTGCAGTGCAAGAAAACAAAGTCCTCATCTCTAGAGAAACACTTCCTGTTGTGTTCTTAACAGCTCTGTTGGAGTAAATTGTTTATTACTTAAACAAGCCATCTAAGGAGAAGCGGAACTGTGACAGATCATGTAGTATAGTAAAATTCAGTTCTGTGCTGATTATATCTATTAAGTTCATTTAACTATGATATACTTCAAGTCAAGTGGTGTACTGTGCTATTTGGAACAATTCAGTGCAAAAGTCGTGTAAGACTTAGTCACACACACATTTCATAGTTGTTGAAACAAACTGCTGCTGTATTTTTACTTTGTCTGACCGTTTTATTTTTTTAATATAATAATCTGTCAAGTTGCATTGTAAAATGTGCGCAGATATTTTATGAGTGCTTGAAAGTAACTTCTGTTTTTCAGATATCTGCCTCTCATGATCGGAGTTTCATGGAAATTTTTGCAAGCTGCAACAAAAAAAAGAAGGGCTTTCTCTTAGATAAGAGAAACCAAAAGCATGCAGCTGACTTTGGCAAAATGCTTTTTCGTTCCCTGGCTCTATAAGAGAAGGAGCTCTTACAAAGCTTTCTTTAACTTACATCAGTAACAGTCTTAATGCTGTCCCTGTTATGACAAATACCACTTTTATGTGTGTATTGAATTTTCTGTTCCAGACAGAGCATGAGAATGCATCTTTCTTGACCAATGTCTGGTTATGTTCTGTCTAGGCATTGGGAAGAGACTGCCTTTTTGTCGTAGATGCCCTCAGAAATCTGAGGTGATTTTTTTTTGTTTTTGTTTATCTTAAATTTTGCTGCCAGATTCCCTTCATAGCTGAGGTTCCATTTCTAGTGTGATAATGAAACGCTAGCACCATCTGGGTACAGTAATCTGTTCCTGTCTGCCTGTTAAATGCTGAAAAAGTGACAGTCATTTTGGTAGTTTTGCAAAGCAGGAAATTACGAACTTCTTATGCTTTGTCAAACTTCAGCGCCTACAGCAGGAAGAGGTACTGAGATCCCAAAGAACGTGTTCCAGTATGCAAAGTGTTTCTGTTTTAACTTTACTGTTTGTGAGGAGGCTAATGGAACCCTTTTTTTGTCTATTATATTTTATAGTTTTTTGTAATTATAATCATCTTCTGATTTCTTTTTGTTAACTTAGAAATAATTTTTGACAAGCCATGGTGCAAACAGACCTTATTTTTAAGAATTTAATGCAAGTATACTTGCCCAAGGGAAAGCCTTCATGAAGTGGAACTTAGCTTTTTTCTCCTCTTCTGGGTTGTATATGCATGATAACACTGACAGTTAATGTCTGCTGGCACAGACAGTTTCCTTCAGAGTTTTAACATAAATCAAAGTTGTACAGTTTCTCTTTCTTCTGTCCTCAGAAGGTCAAGTAGGTCATTTGGGTTTTTCTGTCTGCCAGTTTGATTTGAGTGGAACGTACTCATTGAATAATTCATTGGATAATTCCTAATATAGTTTAAATTCAGTTGTATATAATGACATTTTCTGAACATTGAAACAGTGGAATTTCTTGTATCATTCTTGTGTAATAACACTGATAGTGTGGAATGAAGTGTAGGACTTGTAGTGTCTTCTGTCTAGGGAAGTTAGAGACCTTTTCAACATAAATTTAGCCAAAGCAAAAATAAGGAAAGCAAAACCTGTACTTGTGGACCAGATTGTTTTCTCAATACCTCAGGAGAGGTATTGCTCAATACCACCTGAGCACTCTCCTCCCATTTGACGTGCCTGCAGGAGCAGATTTGATGATTACAACTCTTTTATACTTGTGTCAGGGTTTTAAAAGAAGGGGGGAGCTCAAGGTGTGTGTGTCTTCATGGTAATTTTTTAAAGTTACTGTATTTCCCAGCCTACAATTTTTCTGATTTTTAACAGTGGGAGTTTGTTTCCTGACCTACATTTATGTACAAAGGTGGCATATATAGTCAAATAAACAATGGGCACTTACCTCTAATGTGTATCTTAACAATATTCTGTACTGCAGTTACTTTCAACATAAGGGCTTTTTTTTAGTATTGTGGTGTGCCGAGTGAACAGAATTTTTACATTTTCCCTGAGGTCAGCTCAGCTTCTTTTAAACCTCTTAGGTCATTTCACATGACATGCCTTCAATTTCTAGAGTGCAGTCTACGTACAAACCAACAGATGAAAGATACAGCAGATAAAAAATAAATTGGACAAATTCATGTGGAGGTATCCTCCTCTCATTCATCACTGAAGCCACACATTGGCTGGGGAAAGTGGGGAAGAATCTAGTGGGAGGAGTTGCTCAGAGCTTGTTCTGTGGTTTTACCACAGCACGCACAGATAGCTGTAGTTTGACATAGGATGCTGGGCTGGATGGACTTGTGGCTTGGACTTACAAAGATGCATCTATGGGAAGATCCCGTGGAGTGACAGACTGTGCAGCTGGGAGCCTTGTGAATGCACAGGGTCTGCGGTTCTCTGTAAGCTCTATTCTTATGCTTAGTCATACTGGCATGTTTCCTTTCTGTCCTGGAAATGTAGCATTTTATTCTGACAATAAATAAGAAACAAAGGAAGTTATTTTGGGGAGTAACCTCTTGAACAGAAAACAGGAAAAAAGGTAGGATTAATTACTTTCAGTGTTAAGCTTTCTAATACACTTAATCTCATGGCTGCAGATCGTAACCCTGCTATCTTGCTGGGTTGAAGGAGAACAAACTTCACCTTTTGGGGACTGTCATTTATGCTCTGGCAGCTTCATTTTAGTAATGAAACTTCCTTCATCCTACAAAGCTGTAGTCTTTAGCATGCTAAATCCCATTGCTGCATGTGGGGATCTTCTCCACTGGACTAAATCTGTATTACAGTGCATGCATACTGTAAAAGAAGCTTGTTTGTCAGGAATGCCATCCTGTTTTTTTTTCCTGGGAAATTGTTGGAGGATGAATTAGATTGGAAATGAAATCCAGACCAACAGATTTCCATTGTCTCCTCTCCAACTTAAAGTTTCAGGATGTGTGGTGGTGTTTTGAGGTTTTGTTCAGAAGTTGGATCAACATCAGTAGGGATAAATAGAATTAATAATCGAGGTAGGGAGTCGGAATTGCTTACACTGACCTTGTGTCTGCAAAGATGGTATATGGAACTGTTTCAACAGGTTACCTACCCAAGTTAGGAGAGCTTCTGGCCCCTTCTTCCTTTGGATTGGCATAAATAGCTATTTTTCAGAGCCTAGGTATTTAAATTACCTAATGTGTTTCTAGGCTTGTTACCACTTAAAGTTCTAATGTTTGTACTTGATCTAAGAGTATTCTAGCAAATTCAAGATTCTACTTGCATATAAATATTTTTAGGTACTCTTTGCTGTATGGTTGTTATTTTTTTAAATAGTCAGTATATTTTTTAATGTTTAAAAGCATCTTAATCTATAAAAATTAAATGTTTATGTCTGAAGTTGAGATCCATTACCAAACTGACAAAATACCCACAGCAACCTGGCTTTTCTTTAATTGTTGTAAGACAGCAGAGAGGGAAGTAAGAAGAAATTAAACTTGGATGCATTCCTTAAATAGGTTTGCTTTCAAATGAATACTCTGAAAAACCATTTTAACTTTTTTGCTTTTCATTCCTCAAATTTTTGAAAGCTTCTTGATAAAGAAATAAAAACCCTGCAGTTTTTACTTTTTCTGTGTTGTCACCTGAAATGAACTTTCAGTAACTTCTCTGAACCTCCAATTTACACGTGTTCCGTGTGACATTCAGTTTGATAACATCCCATGAGACTTATTTCAGCTTTTTTTTATAGACTACATCATAAAAATACCTTAATATCTCTGTCACATACTGCTAGTATATAGGAAGGTTTTAGAACTTCATGGCAGTCTGCTGGAAGCTGTTTTATGTTGCAGAAAAATGTAGTGCTTTGGATGTTTCTGTTTTATAATCTAGCTCAATTCTGGCCTGTAGAGTAGACATTGTGTTGAATTTCCCCTCTATTGTAGGAGTACATGATTAAGTTGGAATATTCAGAATAAAATTGTCAGCTTTACTTGGGGATTTTTTGAGACAACATTCAACATTCCTGCTTAGTTGATTGTGTGTTTTCAAATGAGCTAACTAGGGAAAATGTTGTATCTTGTTCTCATGCATGATAGATTTTTAAAGATTATTTACAGAGGTTTTTTTCTTAATAGCCTACCAATATTTCATAATATATTGATTTTCAGGAAGCTGAATTTTAGAAATTGAATTGGGAAGTAGTTATTTTGAAATAAATTGCACAGAAAAAAAAGCTTTCAATTGCAGCTTCAGTTTGAAATCTTATTGTAGAGTTATATGTTATATCTAAGTGTGCCCTGCCCTAAGAAGGGGGGAGCATGGCAGTCTTTGAGATGCACATTACACTGCTGTGACTACATTTTCTCACAAACACTTGAACTATGTTTAAGTGTTGCACTCAGCAGTAGCATGGACTCCAGTCTAACTGCAGTGTGCTCATTCCACCCAGTGCTGAATTTTGTGTTATGCTGGTCACACTGACAGTGTTAAATGGCAAATTAAAACCAAGTCTGCTCTAGGGGAGGAGGGCTGCCGTTGTGTTATATCCCTCTAGTGCAGGTAGATGTGTCCATAAACAACACCACATCTTCTTGTCTTTTGTCATTAAAGTGTTAGTGTCCATTCAATTAATTCACAACTATCTGAAATCCGACATTGCTGGGGGGCAGCATTAAAGTTTAATGCATAGGCAGATGCAGGTAATGGGTAAGACATACCTGTGCATTAAAGCCGTGCTCATGTTAAAGCTTCCTTGTAGGAAGGGGTGTATATGATATGGTAGCAGCAGCATCCAAAGTTCTGTCTTGCTTATAAAACTTAACAAAACTGTGAAAATGCTGTCTTGTACATAGAGCTTTGTGTAGCAGGCTTTCTGCTTAACATGTGGATTTTTAAAATGCTTAATGTGTTGGTGGCAACAAAATGGAATATGAAAGACATTTATTTCATGATCTTTTCATCATGTCAACGAGACACTTATACCAGGGATAGACACAGCATACGTGCTTTTCCCTTATAGCTTTAAACTTGCCCTGAAAGTTCTTTTCTTAATTAGCAAACCCCTCCCCCCAAAAAACCTGACAAAACCCCAAAAATATTCCAAGTACAGTATATGTGAAACTGAAAAGCAAAATTTTGATACCTCTTTACAAAAACAAAAATGTGCTGGGACAATCTGAATAAAACATCTGCTGTGCAGGACTGAAGTTTCTTTTGATCTCTTTTAAGTAAAATACAGAAATGTTTTCATTTCTACTCCTACCGAAATATTTGTAATTTGGCTTTTCCGTATTTCAGATTGCTTATTTCAAAAGGATGGTACACCTGGCAGGTTGGTTTTTAGGGAGGCATGCTGAGAACTGTGGAAAAATCATAGCTGGGGTAAGGAAGTAATTTCAGTTGAGGATCTTTTTGAGAATTGACTTCTGAGCTAAAGGTATCAAGGGTGAAATATAAATGAATAAAATCCAGCTATATGAATTATACTATTAGTCACCAAAACTGCACAGTGAGGTATGACATCTTTAAAAAAAAAGGTGGATGTTGACATTTGACTTGATTAGTTTATGTTGTAGAGCAGGTACCTCTGAACCATGGACCTGCTTATTTCTCCAGGATTAATAGCTTAGTTAAAAAAATGAGCAAAAATAAGAAAGGCAGGGCTTCGCTGTACAAAGGTATAATTTTGAAATAAAGTCTGCAAATTAAGACATTTGAAAACCATGCTGTAAATTTACTTCAGAAGGCTTTCTTAACATGCCCAAATTTTATTACTTGAAGTTCTAGTTTCAATATGGCCTTGGTTTTTTTGTGTAAAAGTGAAATGTTATCTTCCAGATAGATAGTAGTTTATACACATTTCTCAAATATGTTTCACGAGAAGTTTGAGAAAACCCTGGAAGTTCTTTGTTTATATGTGAGACTAAGTGGTGCTTCAACCTATCTAAAATGTTTATAATAATTTTAATTTTGGCACATTGGATAAAATTTACTTTGTTCATACCATAATTTTATTAGTAGAATTACTGTCACAGAAACTTCAGTACATTCAGCTTTTCTGGTCTCACAGAAGCACTATACTGCTTTCATGTCACTATAAAACTCAGGTAAGCAGCAATGTTTCATGAGACACTGACCACATGTTTTATATCAGATTTTTAAATTAGTTCCTTTGGGTGGGAAGGGAACAATGAAGCAAAAAAATGTCATTGCTGTGCATGAGCATTTAGGCATCATGAACCTCATGTAGGAACATCACAGCATTCTTTCTTATATTGGGAATATTCATTAAAGGGCTTTGCTATTATTATTTTCGTTTTCTAAATGGAAGTTTAACAATAATGTCTAAATTTCAGAGAACTGCTCCATTAAATTTCAGAATTAATTTGTAAAGGTCAAACACAGCTGTGGACAGAAGATGGATTTTTGAGGATTGCATTGATGAGCTTACATGAGTAGTCCACAAAAGCCTAGTGTATAGTATTGCAGAACAAACACAATGTTTGTCTTTTGGGCTATGTGGGAGAGCAGTTTGAAAATCTGAAAGTACACTTGTGTGTTAATGGTTGTTTTTTGCTTTGAAGCCATGGACTTCACTGAGTGCTGCTATCTCAGCTGAAGCAGTGCTTGAGGGTACTGCACAAATGGTTAGTAACTGCTTCCTATCTCTACCTTTCAGGGTCTTCTAGTATGGATAAATTTCATGGCAGTTCTCAATCAAATTTTTCTTGGTTGCTGGTTCATGGCTTGAGGTCTTTTCTTGCAGTTCAGCTTTTACTTCATTGTTGAAAAGTTTGGATGTGCCCAGACTTGCTGCCAGCCGCCTGAAAGATGGTCTGAGTAGTTGCTGGTTTTAAGTGACTGAAGAAAAATTCATCTTGAATGGTTACTGATACCTTAACTGGTCAATAACAAAGAAAATCATAACCTATTGTTTTGAATGCTGACAGTCAATTTCTGATGAAGCAAGAAGTTTAATGGGCAGATAGTTACAAAGAAGGATCTGTCATCATGCACTTCTTGAAGTACTAATTACTACATTTATGATGACTGGAAGTATTAAATATTTAAATCAAATCCCATGTAAAGCTAAACTTGAGTTTTAAGTGCATAATTTTAATTCTGCTTTTTAAGTTCCCTATTTAAGGATGTCTAATAGGTGAGAGAAAGATCTTTATAATTGAAAACATGTTTTCTCTGCCTGAAGTATGCATATATGTGTATATTCCTGTGCTCCAGGTAATTATCTTGTCATGAAACCCATTGAAAACACTTCTGGTGCTTGTCCTGTAAACAATGCAGAGCTTTCTCAATGAGAAAGTGAATGAGCTCTTTTGTAATCATACTTATTTTGTAGCTTCAGCAATGTGAATCTCCTCCTTTAAAGACAAGGGTTACTTCTTCTTTTGTGCTTGTGGGTTAGGATAAATGAAGAAGCTTTTTTTGTTTAAAGTCGCCTTAGTGTAATACCTATCCATGATAATAAAGTGAGTGCTGCTGTTAATATTTTTGAAATAAGTGTTCTAGAGATTTTTCAGTTTCATGTGTATAGTTGTTTGAACTCCTTTGTATGCCCACAAGACTTGTGTTCTGTGATTACCTATGCATATTTCTGTGTATAGGTTTTAAAATTTTGTAACTTTTTTTCCCTCCTTCCCTGACTCTTTTGGATGAATAAAAAAATGAAATGGGAAATTTAGCTACTCTGATTTCATTTAACAATAGTGTATGAAAGTTTAAGTTATTATTATAACTCCTTCCCAGCCAAACCCCATGCAGTTACTTTGGAGAGGAGATCTCAGAGTGTAGTAATGAACAGTAAATACTCTTACTCAGTTGTGCTGCTAATTAAAGAGGACAGTAAAATATTGACTCTCCAGTTCTGGAAAACCTTCCACCATTCCTCTTCAAAAGGGTTTTTAACAGCAGTAAGAAATTGTTCATCATTCTGCTAACCACACATACAGTTGACATGATCTAGAGTTCATTACTTGTTTTAAAATGCTACTATTTATGTTCAATATATTTTGTGGTCTCATGGTCCTGTATGAGGTTACAGATTTGTTCCAACTACCTTGTAAGTACATGAACCAGAATGTTTGAGTAATGCAATAGTGGGAGATGAGTAAATGTTAGTGTAAATTTGGGGTTGTTCCACAGTGTGGTTTATTCTGTCTGATAGGTGATATCTCTTAATCTCTTTGTACTGCCTTATGTATAGAGTGGCTTTGAGCGTGCAAAGTGGTAGTGTAATCAGTGCAATGATTGTATTTTAAGAATTTTTGCTAAACGATCACTCCACACAATCCTGGAGGAAAGATAATATTTCTTACAGCTGGTGAGCATGGGAATACTAAAAAGTGATTGAATCAAAAATTGCCAGATGACAGAGTTCTTTGTGGCCCACAAAACCTGAGGGAGGTTGGGAATAGTTTGCTGTCAGTCAGTGTGCTAACTGAAATCTACTGAAATCTGAACGTAATTAAGGCATCTTTATTCACCACTAGGGTCTCTTTAAGCCTTAGTGCTTCATGTCAAAGACTTCTACTTTTTCATGAACCTGGATTTAGAGGGACCACATACATGTTATGAAATAAAAATCAATTAATTTTGTTCGTTTCATTTTTAAAGATTGTTTCACAGATAGGAAAATATACCAGCTGACTTAATAGCTCTTACATCATCCCTCAAGTACTGTAAAATGCTTCATACTGCTTGCAATTTCTCCTGTATGTTATGTCTTGAAATCAGACTATTCTTTTCCTATACTAGCATGTTTAGGGTAAGTACAGTATCTATCTATATAATTTCATTCTGATGCATCTTTCTAAATCTATGGAATGTTATTTTTCTCTTTTTATGGAGGTGTGCCTATGTTTTATGATACTGTTATTTGCTGTTGCTCATGTAAAGTAGAATGTACTATGCCTAGGGGCTTGGGATTAAATGGTTAATCTGAAAACTTGAATGCAAAGGCTTTCTGTTCAAATTTTGTTCACGTGGAACATTGTCCTTCCTCAAATCACTGGTGACAAACTAAAGCTCTCATAAAGTAATGCTTTTCTTGTATTATGCTTTCACACTGCTATGTGAATGTGTCTGCAATTCCTAAGTAAATTTTTAAGCAAATACTGCAGATACCCATTTCCTTTATACAGAAATGAGCTCACTGCATTTTTACTCTGACAGCGTATAATTTGTAATTAGTATCAAGAATTACATTTCTAAAGAAGTATGCATTACTCTATATTAAAAACTTAAGTACATTGATATAAGTGAAATGGGAAAGCAGCCAAGTTTTAAAATAAAATCTCACTAACTTATTAAAGATTGTAAGAAAAAATTACATATTTTTAAGGGGTATACTTACTGTCTTGTATTGGCTTTCTTGTTTTATTGTCACAGACCTATTTGGTTATTATGGAAAAATGTTTTTATTGCTTGCTAATGGCATAGATTTTAATTTTTTAAATTTTTTTAAAATTGTCTCACTAAACACTCTCCTTCTCATAATGTAAGATTCCTGTACATATTTTCTCTTTATTCTATAGACTTTAAAGACAAAATAGGAGTTGCTGAGGCTGTATCATTTTTAGCCATATGCTTGCAGAAGTTTTGAATGCCTTTTCCTGTAATTTTTCTTGTCATGGTAGCTTGTTTTGTCTTACAAAAGTAAACATTTGTGATAGTAGCTGCTATTGTTAAAGTGGGTGTAGTTACTGTATGGTTGGTCTGTGGTTAGATTAGCTGACAGATACCACTGAAAGGTCTCCTTGTTTCGAAGGGAGACAGTCCTGTTCAGCACAGAGCACTCTATACCTGTGAGGGCACTGCATGTGTGAGCATTAAGGAACTGTGAAACCCAAGTCTGTATCTTCATGGTGAGAGCCTCAGTTCTGCTGAAGCTTTCTGCTGATAGAAGACAGCCCTATTCTATGTGGATCTACCATAAGTGGATGAAGGGGTTGCTGGAGTTGTATTTTTTCACCCAACAGTTACTCAGAGCAGGCTTATAAGGAATATTTTACACCATTTCTGTGCCATAGGAAAGCTTTTTATGACAGTCAAAAATCTGTGGGGAAACATTTAGCTGACTTTGGCCTTTGAGCAAAATTTAGTGTAGGCATGAGTTTCTGAATGTCACTGAGCAAGACATATCTCTTTATCAAGTTTAGTGCCTGTTTAGTATAGCTTTCTGTATCATGACTTCATAATAATGATATTAATTTTCAATGTAACTTGGATTGGTCAATATGTAGACAAGAAATATGTAAAGAGACAAAAAATAAAGCATAAACTTTAAAACAGGAGTATCAAATAAAAAATAAAAAACCCAAATCGGAATGCTTAGAATACTAGGGTCTTGCTTTGTGACTCCTAATTGCTAGTTCAGTACAACTAATACATAATCATAATTGGTTGTAATTATCAGCAGTGTACACTAAGAAATAAATATAACCCTAGTGAGAAATAATGATTGTCACGCAAGCATGTCAGTCTATTCTTCAGAAAAGAGCAGGAGGAGACTTGTTAAATATCTTTCTGCATCCCTGGTCTTTTGTAAGGCCAGACTAATCAGTCATTAAGACTTAAAATTTGTGGAGTATATTATGTTTCTTTTCTAGAAATAACATATTTATAAGCCCTTAATTTTTTTTATTTGCTTTCTTTCATTTTTTATGATATTTTGCTGGGAGAACTTTTCAGCAGCAATCTTGGAACATTTGGTATGCGTTGATAATTGTGACATTTTGAACAGGGCCAGAATTCTAAATTGTCTTTCTCATTTATAACTGTTACAGAAATCTAGTAGGTTGTGGCTTTTAAATTCTATGTAGCTTATCCTGTCCAAGATACTTGCTTGTATGCTGTCTTATTTCCACCATTCTGATTGGAGGTGGAGAATGTAGTATCCTGGTTTATCTGATTAGCCCTATTATCTTAAGCTGAATAAAAACTTTTCTTTTTTTTTTTTTGCATGAAATATCTGATGTTCTCTACTGGTGTCAGGGAAGTAACATAGGTTAAGAAACTCTTCATACCATGTATTGTGTGGACATATTTCACTCTTCTCTGACAGTCATCTAATACACAATAAGCAATTTTATCTTCAAAAGTAGGACAGACACTTAAAACAGTAGGATATTACGTGTTATATGGACATATAAAAATAATCATAAATGAGAATTTTGTTTTAGGACTTATATTTTCGGTTTTACCCTACCTGTAATTCTCATCTTTCTGTTAATGGTTCAGACTTCTACGTCAGCAAAGACCATGTATACTCTGACCTGATCCTTTCTGCATCTTGGCCAATTACATTTCAGCTACCTCTCCTAATTTGAGCTAGGATAGCCTTGAAGAATCTTAAGCGAAAGACTTACATTTTCGGTTTTACCCTACCTGTAATTCTCATCTTTCTGTTAATGGTTCAGACTTCTACGTCAGCAAAGACCATGTATACTCTGACCTGATCCTTTCTGCATCTTGGCCAATTACATTTCAGCTACCTCTCCTAATTTGAGCTAGGATAGCCTTGAAGAATCTTAAGCGAAAGACTTACATTTTCGGTTTTACCCTACCTGTAATTCTCATCTTTCTGTTAATGGTTCAGACTTCTACGTCAGCAAAGACCATGTATACTCTGACCTGATCCTTTCTGCATCTTGGCCAATTACATTTCAGCTACCTCTCCTAATTTGAGCTAGGATAGCCTTGAAGAATCTTAAGCGAAAGATCAGTTTGGTCCCTATGAGATTAAACTTCGTACTGGGAGAGGAGAATTAGGTTCTGTTGAAAAGGCAGTTTACTGACATGATATATAACAAGTGAAAACTTGTGCTTCAGTAAAAGCTAGAGGATGGCTCTGGTGAGGTAAGCTGGGGAAAAGAATCACTTTCTAAAACCTATGCTTGAGATCCTATATCCTGGTGCAGATGATGTAATCACACAGCTGACTGTCAGTGAGCACTCCTGTTCCAGTCTTTTTAATGACATTACTGCTGCTTTTGGAGTAAGGCTCAGTGGTATGTTGCACCGTGATCGGGGCAGGACTTGCATATTTCCTTCAGCTGATGTGATATGAACTGGGCATACTGGGCTCTGCTCTCTGCTGCGATGCTGAAGTTTGTCATGCAGTAATAAGTTTCATTATTATAAGTTTCATATATCTCATTTTGGATATATTAATCAAAACTCATAAAGTTATTAAAATAATTAAACTGCACAATTATTAGTAGCTTTGGGTCCCTTGTATCAGTATAAATTATCTACCTCCTGTAAGTTCTAGAAATTCTGCTCAATAATGGCATTAACTTTTAGGATTTTAGAGCTAAAGTACTAAATTCTCTCTGTGAAGCATTTATTGTGAGAATGAAGAGTCTGAGAGATCATGAAACTTCACTGCTATTTTTTATATCTTGAAAACACCTATGTGTACACCCTGATCCATCCAAACTGTGACTGGGTGACTAAATACTGATAGGAAGAATTAGAGACCTCTAGGAATTTTTTATAATGCTTGCATGAGATGTCTGATAGCTTTTTTAGGAAATACACAGGAGAGAAGCCCATTTCATTAGCTTTTTACCAAGCATCTATTGCAGTCAGTCTGTTGGTTCTTGTCTTGCTGTGTAGGAGGCCTCATTTTCAGTGGCTACTGAGTAATGTATCTCAAAGGACTAGCTAGGTGGCTTCAGAAATAAAACAAATGTTTTACATAGGTGAATTTGACTTCAGAGGTGCTAGAAAATCAATGCAGGTGACTAACCGCTGTATCTTTTGACGTCCATCTTCGGAATTTCAATCCTTCATCACTGAGGCTCACAGGAAGGATGAACCTTCTTAACCAGGGCCTGTGAGGTTCCACTGAAGGGGATGGCTCAGTCTTTGGTTGTGAATATTGTCCTGTTAGCACTGAATACTCTCTTTGACAATTGCGCCTTTTGACATACCAGTCTTCAAGGGAGTACTCTTAATACAACTAAATTTCACATTCCTGTAACATTCAACTAAAGGCTCTGTAACTGTTTCAGGAGGCTAGATACCTTTGTCTCTAGGAAGCAGTGCATTCAGTTCTGTTGTTAAGTGGCCATTGTTGCCATTTATTGCCAGGTTGAGAAAGTTCCCTGTTAAGTTTTTCATTTTAGTAGTATGTGCCATTCCTGATCTTTTTCTTTATTAGAAAGGATACAAATGGTTAGATGATAGATGCCAGCAGTAGTAAATCAGCAGGAGGGGGGGACTTGAGAGGAGGACAGACCTTGCCTCATCCATCTTGATCTGAGTTTTGTTTACTGATCTTGATTTCGTTTGAGTACTTCATGGCAGAAGAGAAACTGTGAGCACTACTGGAACTGTTAGTGGCAAGAAGTTACCTAAAATTCTACTAGCTGACCCCCTCGGTTCAGGGAATGGCTAACTCTTTGGCCCTGTTCCTCACATTGAGCACTTCTCCTGGCATGCCTCCTGGCTGGCCAGCTCGCCTGGTGTTGTTGGGACCTGTTGGGGCTTAGGTTGCATTTAACTGGGTGAGCAGATTCCTAACTCTTGTTTAAGGTCCTCAAAATGACATTTTCATAGCCCATCTAAGGTCACTTCCAGTAGTGACTGTTGCAATAGATGGTGTTTGTATTGAACAGATTATATAATTTCTCCTTTATTTGTTTTTTATCATCCAGTGCTCTTCCACCAAATCTGTTTTAAGTCCATTGCTTGTTCTGACATAGCTGCTTTGTGACCACTTTTGTTCATAAATGTTTCTTGTGGTTGCCCATGGTTTGACCACTGCTGATAGGCAAGTTACTTTTGCTAAGTTGCTTCAGACAAATGTTTAAAAAAACAAAACAAACAAAAACCCAAAACAAAATTACAACAAAACTGCAAAAAACCCAAAGAAACTAATCAACCAAACAATAAAAACCCAACCAACCAAAACCAAAACAACCTAATATCCTCCCTCCCAAAAAAACCCACCACCTCCAACAACTCAGCAGCTATTAAATTTTGTCCTTGTTATGAGTGGGTATTTGTTGATATAGCAAATACAACTGTAGACCTTCCCTTTCTTGGTGAATTGACTCCTATTTCAGAACTTGCCTTTTTTCCTGTTTTCCTGCTGCTAATACAATGTGGTCCAGCCTAGCTATTGGATAAAGCTTTTTTGCCCAAATAAGATAGTTAGATGTCTTGGCTTCTGTGCTGTTGAGAAGCACAGGCAGATGAATCTGAGCTACAGCTGAGCTTTCATATGCTGTTGTGTACCCTTTGTAAGAAAAATACTTGCAGAGAATTAGCACTGAATTCACTAAGCTATTAGAAGTAATTTTTGTACTTCACCATAGTTGACTCAAATACCATGTGCATTGCATACCTCATTCTAAAATATTGAGACATTGATCCATAGAAAAGAAGTTAATAATCTAGCTACTCAATTACTATTTGCAGGTCTTCAAAATTAAGACATAGAAATGAATGACATTTTGCCTTCTCTGTTGCATAAGATACTGCAGTAGACTCTTTCCATGGAGTACATTAATCTTACTGTATTGCATTTTATTGTTCATTAAGCAAATAATCCAATGTGAATAACGCAAATATTAAAGTACGTACCAGTGCTCTTATGCATTAAACCCCAGTATTCATCACGCTGTTGATCTTGCTTGATCAACAGTTGAGTTTTCTAGAACTCAGTTTAGACCCATTTCTTTGGAACTTCTTTACTAATAATACAGGAGCTATGTCTGTTGGTTTGAAAATACAAATACCAAAGAATTCAGAATATACTTGGTGTTGCCTTAAGGGCAAGGGAGGCAAAGTTTAAAAATCAAAATCTGTCTAAAAAAAAGTCATCTTCTATCTTTTTTTGATTTGTGGGAAGCTGAAACATTTCAGAGCAACGTCCTTGCTTCCTGATGAAGCAGAGGGGTGGGCTCTTGAGATATGTAAGGCTCCCCTGGCCCAAGCATGTTCTCTGAGGTTTGTTTGTTAGCTTTGCACTGTGTTGCAAATAGAACACCGCCTAGGAGTCACTTAAGCACATGGCTATGATGAATAGGTGCTGTTGTATGAAGATCAGAATACTCTGTATACTGCAGGATGAAATCCTCAGTGGAATTTATTGATTTTATTTTGTGCTGAGGTACTGTGATACAGACACTGGCAATCTAGTCATTGCTAGATTGTGCAGAAAAAGCTCAGCTTGTCTGGAATAGATGAGGGAGTTTGCTTATGATTTAAGAAACAAACAAAAAAACCCAAACCCCAGACTCTAGAAGTTCAGAGTCACAAAGTGAGGGTATCTTGCAGTATGTAGGAGTTTTGTGCAGTCATAGGAAAAATATTTTTTTCCACAGACCCAGCAGATAAGAATACTTAATATTTTAGCCAAGGCTTTGAGTTAAAATATGAAGTTGTTTTGATCACTTAAGAAGTTGAGTCCTGTAAATAAAAAAAAATATATAGAGATATATATATATATACAGCTTAAATTCTGCATAAGATAATTGTGATTTACTAAGCAAAAGCTTTCCAATTCGGTTGGTCTTGCCCACCTGCGGGTAGAGAAAGCACAAGAGTTCTTTGTGCAGGCAAGAGTAGATCGGTTTAGCTGTCACATGAGAGGAAGATAGCTGCTTCTGCTTTTTAGAGAACAAGCAGAGATTGTGAAGCCTCTACTGTTGTATTACATTGTTCATGAATTCAAGTCCAAGGCCCTCTAAAAGACTTTTTTTATATCAGTTGGGAAGTTAATCATGGTTATATGAACAAATGAAATACTGTGTCATTCTTTCACTGCTGGGGTGGTGTTTTCTGTCTAGTATACCAAGTATTCCTGCAACTGAGATGGTTCATGCCGTGAACTAAGTAATAAAAAAATAGAGCAATGATATTTTAACTTGCACCTATATTACTTTAGAGCTGTGCTATTCTTATCAAATATTTTTGGTCTTTGAACAGCTTTTTTTGACTGAGGAAAAAATTACAGACTCTTTACACAGTGGTTTCTTCTGCATTTGAAACTTTCAGACACATTCTTCATTTCATCTCTACTTGCTACTATAATACCTTTCTTTTTCATTAATAGTCACTATTTTTTGTCTCTGTTTCTAGAAGGCAATAGTATGGAATTTAATGCTGCGACAAAAATCATTCTTAGGTCACTTGCATTAGTTATAGAATTATGCAAGCATTAATGCTTAACCTCTGAAAAAACGTTCATTTTTACATGGATTGTGTTTCTACTTACAAACATTTTTAAGTCCTTAATCACTGGAATCACACAGTTCCGCATATCTAAAATCAGTTCTTAACAGTAGGTTTAGAAGGTAGTTTGAAAGAAAATACATTTTGTTTACAGTGTCTGTCTGCTTATTACATTTCAGCACTGAACAGGAAGAATTATTTCCTGCCTCAGAATCCCTTGTTTCCTTTGTCTCTACAATGAGAGGGAAAAAAAACCCCTAGTACTGTCCTGGCCAGCAAAAACTTTTCATTTTCTTTAAAGTATAGATTTGGGATAAATGAGCTTAGTAATACAATGCTGCTGAAGATAGGAATTGTGAGTTCAACATCATTTTATTGCAATGAATATTGCAGTGAATATGGTTTTAGGTCATCATACAGTACATAAATGCAGTTGTGACTGCATGGCTGTATATTTTAAAAGCTGTGACTGCATGGAAGAAAGCAGTGATTGTAGCTAAGACTATTACATGGTCTTCCACTTTGTGATTTTTTTTTTTAAATAAAATTTCCTTCTGACAGTTGGCTTTATCAAGCTTGCTTATTTTTAAAGAGCACTGGCTTCAAGAAAATGAATGTGGATCATGTGCTGCTGCTTAAGAATGTGGTTTTCTTGGTGATTTAGCAGATAGCTTAACAGAATCAGGAAATCTTCCAGACTGTTCGTATTTGTTTTTCAGTCTCTGACAGTATTTTTTTTCTTTTTTTGTTGTTGCCAGCAATCACAAGGAACTACTTTGTTGTAGGTCAAAAAAGTACAAGCCCAGATGGATGAAATTTTCATTTTACACATATGAATTTGCTGTGAATTTTGCTCTTACTATAGCTGACTTCAGGAGCTCTTGAGTCATTAGTCACTTGGAAAGAACTCTCAAGCCACTAGCTCTAATTTCATGACTTCTGTGTCTAGTTTAGATATACTTTAGGCCAGGTTGGATGGGGCAGCCTGGTCTAGGGGGTGGTGTCCCTGCCTACAGTGGGAGGATTGGAACTAGATTATCTTTAAGGGTTCTTCCAACCCATGCTATTCTATGATTCTCTGATACTTATTGTATATGAGTTTATAAGTTCTCTTTTTTTGAGCAAAGTTAATATATGAAGAGGCATTAGGTACATGTTTCATGGTTTTGAATCCTACAGTTATTGAAAATGGTTGTCTTTGTATTAATTTTGTGAATTATTTTTAAATAGAGATTGCAAGCTTTGAGTTACCAAGGAATGCATGAGCCATTGTAATACTTGCGAAACCTTTGATGAGCGGCATGACATAGTGGCCAGTTTTTGTATCGGCTTTATATTTGCCAAGATCTTCGTTTTTGCTGAGTGTTTAGTGTTACAAGCAGTACACACATTTTAAAGAAACATCCCTCTGAACAGGTATTCCGCTTCAAATAGCAGAATAACATGTAAGTTCTAACTCTGTAAAAGGCTTCTTGCAATCTGGTGGCAATAATGTTTTAGCAGCTACATTGTAAGGAGAGGGAGAATAGGGTAGCGCAAAGTTTAAGAATGCTGTGGCATTATACTTTAACTGAAATTAATTGTGTTTATGACTTTTTTTTCTTTGCTGTAGTCGTGACATGGAGAATAAAGAAACCCTCAGGGGGTTGCAGAAGATGGATGACCGCCCAGAAGAGCGCATGATCAGGGAGAAACTCAAGGCAACGTGTATGCCAGCCTGGAAGCATGAATGGCTGGAAAGAAGAAGCAGAAGAGGCCCTGTGGTAAGTGGTGCTGATGGAAGGACAGTATCTGTAGCAGCTCTTACAAATAAAAATAACTTAAATTACTTTTTGTTAGAAACCTCTTTTTCTTCAGAGTTTCCCTACTCCTAGTTGTGTTGCTCCTGTCCGTTCGCTGGGCGGTGTTTAAGCGGACGGCGTGGCTGGCTTTCCGCGCTGTAGCGCATTTGTCGCTGTTTGTTTTTAAGCCGAGGCGTTATCGCCGCTCCGCGCTGTCAGCGGTCACGTACGGCTGCGGCACTGCTGCCCTCCAGCGGCAGCAGCCGGGATAGCGCCTGCCTGCTCATCTGGTGAAAACTGCTGGAACCGGAAACAAACCGAAATTCAGCTCTTCCTTCAGCCAGGACTCAGCTCTGATAACGTCTGACTGACAGAGCGTTCTGTTAGGCTTTTGGGTGCTGCTTTGTCATAAATGGCTTGCAAGTGCTTTTAAGAAATGCAGGCAGATGAAATCTGAAACAGAGTGGTTACAATTCAATCCAGCATAATGCTGGTTAATTAATAGCCATTTCTTACCTATAAATGTTGCTGCATTTGCTGATGTGACTACTATGTACCACTAATGTAAAGTTAAGATCATCTGATGCAGTAGGCAAGTGTTTGGGGACAGCTTTTCTGGAATAGAAGTAAGAAGGTTCTGTTGGTTCTGTCATGAGAAATAACATTGAAAATACTTACAAGTGCACCAAACCCCGATACTTCAAAGGGTCAAATAACACAATTTTAACTTCAAAAATGTAAATGCTTTTGGGTTATTGCATAGCTTGAAATTATTTCCCTGCTCAGCCCACTTCCCTTGAGGTTTCTGGGTGTGTTAATATAACATTTGATGCTCCAGATTATCAATTACTATAATCTTACATTTTTAATGTTTTCAAGCACAAGTAGCTAGTAACTGTAGCTTCTCCTTAGCTACCATGAATTTGGATTTTGATCTTCCTGTAAATGAGAAGCATGACAGTAATTGGTAGTATGACAAAAAGGGTTTTCACTGCTCTTTATACTTCTCTTTTATCCTGTTCTCTTTTATCCTGATCCCTTTATCCTAGTAACTGGGCACTGAGTCTAGAAGTCTCTTCCTGCCCTGAGGAGGGAAAGCCCCTTTCAGTTTTTGGCTCAATCAAAGAGACCTCTGGAACTTTCTAGGAGAGATCTACTCTGTTTATCTGAGGTTTTACTTGGAGCTTCCTTCTAGCTTTGAGTCAAGGCTCTGAGACGTGGAATAATGTAGAACTAAAATGGAATCTGGCCACTGTGACTTTTTTTAATTTAATTCTCAGGGATGTTACTTTTATGCATTGTGTGGGTCTGACAGGCAGAAAACGGAAAGTTGTCTTGAAATATTCCAATCTTCAGTGTCAAAATTAAGGGTTCATGCAACAAAGCACTGTATTGGAAGTGTATGTACTCCCTTTTCTTTAGCACCTGTGTCTGTCCCAGTTGTGCAGCACTGAGCACAATGGCTAGCTCAGATATCAGACGTGGTGTAGCTCTTTTGTTTGTATGGCAGATGGAAAATGTGGGTGTGTTTTTTACAAGCAACAGCACACCTAATTTTGCTAGATTACCTCCATGTTTGAGGTCTTTATTTTGCAGAAGTATTGTGCTATAGAAATAGTACTCCTAGTATTTTTCATCTGGTACTGTGTAAAATGGATGGATCCAATATTACAGCTCTTAATAAGCAGGCAGTACCTGCAGAGAAAAAGAATTCTTTTGGCTTCTACTATCCAGAGGGGGAAAACTGTTATTCTTTGAGGTATCATGAATGACAATTACAAAAGTACTTTGCGAATCAAATCAGTTGCTACCACAACTAACATAAGCAGCACAAACAGACAGGATGAAAGGTTCTTGCTTTTGTGTTGCATATAGATCAGTAAGCTAACCCCTCTTCCATGTTAGTAGTGGGGCCTAAGGAATATTTGGATATCTGTATAATGGCTTAATTGTTGCAGCTTTTTTTTATTAATTTGATTTGCTTTAATGTAAAATTTCCAATTAATAATTTCAATATGTGGTTTAATTCCTGCCAGGTGGTGAAACCTATCCCCGGAAAAGTAGATGGATCAGAAATGAACAAACTCTGTCTAGATCCTCAAGCTGAAGGACAAAACACTGCTTCTTCACCAACACAGAAAGGAAGACGTAGTCCTTCTCCTAGCAGCTCCTCTTCATCATCTGCTAGGACGGTTAAATCTGAGTCACCAGGCGTTAGAAGAAAAAGGGTATCTCCAGTGCCTGTAAGTTGCAATCTGTGGCGTAATTTTCAAATTGGCTATATTCTATAATCTTTTGCTTATGCAGAGGGAGGCAGTTGGCCCTCGCTCTGTAGAGCAAGGTGCTGATACAATGAGGTTATTACAGGGTAGTACTTGAGTGGCACACATCTCATGTGATATTTCTCATGTGTGTTTTCTCTTTCCTTCAGTCCTGCTTTCATTTGTTATCGCTCAGTAATAAATGAAGAAATACAGATACTCAGTCATGAATACATGTATGGCTTGATTAGCATGAAGAAGTGCTGGTAGCTTCTTTTGGTAGCTTTTCTTTTTCTTTTTTTAGCTGTAATCAGTTTCTCCTGCCTGTCAGTTCTCTAGGAAGGTATATTCCATTAAGGATTGAATTGTGGGCAAGATTAAGATTCCTGTAGAAAAGTTACTAGTGTGTTTGTGATCCTTTATTTCAGAACTGATCTTTATGTACAGATTAGGGAATATTTACATATGTACATTGTCAGAAGTCTAAAATCACTGTCACCGCATTTGAGAAGATCTAGAATAGACTGTTTTGAGCAAGAGTAACTGGCTTAATTAAAGAAGATCAAGAGTATAATCTAACATTCTAGTTCGTTGTAAAAAGACTCATCAACAGTTAAATTCACAGTGCAATTCACAGTACAATTAGAATAAAAATAAGATCTAGCCAGTTTTATTGTCCCATTGTTCTCAACAGGTTTTTCCAGTGTCAGTGTAAATATGTACTGCCATTCTTCTGAACTAGAGACAAGTATCACAAGTAACAGCACTGCAGCAATGGTCCTTTTCTCTTGACAAGAGAAATTGAAAGGTTAAAAAAAAGAAAAGAGCTCACCAAAATATTTAATTTTTTCACTGATCCATTTTTACTTGGTTGGTTTTTTCTGGTTTACATTATCTTTTCACATTAAAACCAGTAAAACTCCAGGTTATATTTCACTTACATAGTGGAGAGTGAATTCATTATTACTTTCATTCTAACTTACAATTTAATGCATATAAAAAATCAGAAGATCTGAAATTGGATGGAACCATTAATGCATCTCATAATGTTAGAAATGTGAAGAAGTTAAATGAAGACAATCTTCCTAAAAGATCTGGGCTATTGAATTTTTGATTATGGGGAAACAGTATTAAAAAGCCCCAAAAGCATCCTCAACTAAAAGTTGCTTTTGTGGTGCAAAAGAGAGAAAGCTGTATCTTTTTTTCTCTTCTTTGGAATTTTCTTTACTTTTCATCTTTGTTGAACTTGTATTCCCTTTTGTAAACTGTCATAGTCATAACATTTCTTCATTTATGAAATATATTAGTATTATAGCCTTGTCTAATGATATCCTGTATTGAGTAATAAGTCTCTGGTTATCTTTGGATTGAATTACTTTTGATAATTCAGTGGTTATATGGTAAGGCAACCAGTGATGACTCCTTTTCTGTCACAGTGTCAGACAAGTTTCAGCTAGAGAATTTCCGTTCTCTTCTGTCCTTGAATTCTGGGCATGGGAGAAAAGTAATCTTTTGACATCATTTAGTCTAAGCAGACTGTAGTAGTTCCAGGTTTTTGGGGACTCTTATTTGGGAAATAAATAAATAAACCATACCTATTTAAACATTCTTCTGTCCTTTGAATGCTCATGACGGAGCCACTTGTGTAGTTTCAGAGCGGACGGATAACACCACCCCGACGAGCCCCATCTCCAGATGGCTTCTCTCCATACAGCCCTGAGGAGACAAATCGCCGTGTCAACAAAGTGATGCGAGCCAGGCTGTACTTACTGCAGCAGATAGGACCCAACTCGTTCTTAATTGGAGGTGACAGCCCTGATAATAAATACAGAGTGTTCATTGGGCCTCAGGTAGGGCATGGTTTTGTCTTTTTTTATAGCTTTTAGCAATTCATAGTTAATCTCAGAAAACTGCTCAAAGCCCGATTAGATAATTGATGATCACTGTTCTGTAAAGTAATGTTTAAAAGTTGTAGTTTGTACTCATGTAATATCACAATCAGCTTTTAATTTGTAAATTGTGTTTGTCTACAGTTTCTCTTTTTTCCTAAAAAAAAAAGACTTATTCCTAGAAGTGACTCTGAATTATACGTCTTATACATTCTTGGCTAAAATTTGGCTGCTTAATTCCTCTAATCATGGGATATATATAAATGACAAGCACATTACATAATTCCCTTAACAGTGTGATAATTTCATTAATACCCATGATGAGGTCCTTTTCATAGACTTTCTTGATACTACTGTGATGCAGTATTGGGACACATCCAAGTTGGGTAAATAGAAGCATCTCATTTAAGTTTGATTGGTGTCGTGTTGTAGATTCATGATTATATGCATAAATTCCATCTAGTATGAAGCATAAAAATAGCTTCCATTGATTTATTAAAAAAAGGGGGGGGATGGGAGATAAGAAACTGAAAACTGATATCATAATTTTATGCTTTCTGATATGTATTTCTGAATAATATTTTAGGAATGCTCTTTCTTTTTTTTGGGGGGGGTGGTGGTAGTGTATGTTAATGATACACTTAAATGTGGAAAAATTACCAAGTGAGTAGAGCCTGAGCACATACTTTTCTTTACAGACTTGTAGCTGTGGCCGTGGGACGTTTTGTATTCATCTGTTGTTTGTTATGCTGCGGGTCTTCCAGCTTGAACCCTCAGACCCAATGCTCTGGAGAAAGACACTGAAGAACTTTGAGGTAATCAATTTCTAATACATCTAATGATGATCCAGAATGCACTCCATAATGGCTGTAGGACACTATCTTAAAAATGCTGAAAACTGTTAGATTTCAAAGCAACAAGAACATATGTTTGTGATTATATCTTTAATTTAGTCTCAAGAGTTCTGTAAGTGGAAGAAATTATCTGCAAATATAAGACATAACTACATAAATAGTAGAGAGCTGTAGTTTAGTGAGTGATTCAAATCTTGGCATTTTCTATTCAAATTTATAGATCTGTCTCACTGAGTTGCTAAAAGGAAGAAAGTGCGGGTCTTTTGAAGTGATTGCACATATATATTAGATGTGTTATTTATTTTCAATAAGCAGATATGTTTTTGGTGTAAAATGTTTCTTGTGATTTTTTTAGTAGTAAGACTTCTGAAATTGCTGCTACTGCTAATGCATTATTGTGAAGGTGAATAGATTTTTTATCTCTTAGCAGTAGTTTACACTTTGGTAATACTACTCTTAATAACAAGCTATTCATAGCATAAATACGACTGTTGCTATCTTTTTCTGATGTTAGGTTGAGAGTTTGTTCCAGAAATATCACAGTAGGCGTAGCTCGAGGATCAAAGCTCCATCTCGTAACACCATCCAGAAGTTTGTCTCACGCATGTCAAATTCTCATACATTGTCATCATCTAGTACTTCTACATCTAGTTCAGAAAACAGGTTAGTATTTCTTTAAAGGAATTACAAGCTTTATTCTCTAGTTTTAGAATCACATACATTCTTTTTGTTTAAAGCTGCTTTCATTTCAAGCCACGTTGAGTCTCTGCATTTGCAAGCAATCAAGTTAAGCATACATTAGTCACTGTGGTACCAAGTGGGCATATTTGTTTTGCAACTTCTGTTTGGAAAATAAGTACAATTGTGAAAAGAGTTTTTTTGACCCTATAAGAATTTGCCAAACAAACTTCTGAAATCTAAGTGCAAGACTGAAGCATATGTCAACTTTGGAAGTCTATTTGTGTGCATTTGTTCAAATACAGCACTTGTGCAAGTGTTAACAAAAGAATAAACATGATTTTTCTCTGTCTTCTGTCCTGCTTTGGCAAAAGCTTGTGCATCTGACAATACACTGTGAAACGTTTAGGTAAATGCACTCTGTGTAAGCATACATATAAATATAAAAACAGAAGCAAGCATATGTTTTTAAAACTACTTCATTAAAATGAGTAGTTGAATTATTTTAAGAGAGTTATTAACGTATTGGTTTTATAGTTTGTACAATACTAAATGATGCCTTGTCTATGTATTTTAAGTGATCTTATTCTTTGGGGTTTTTTTTCCCTGACTACTTCTACTTGAGTTCTTTTGTACATTCTTTTTCATGGTTTTGAAAAGATACTGATTAATTTTTTAAACAAATAATTTGTACTTGCATTGTACAGGGGGTAAAATGTACGTCATTTAGAGAGGTCAAACCAAAGAATGCACCCCTAATTGAGGCTTTGTTTTTGAGAAGTGAAATCTGACTTAAAGACTATCTTGTTATGTTCCTTTGTGATAATGAACATATAGTAAGATGAATATATTCAGACAGGTTTAAATTCTTGTATACAGACTGTGACCTTAATTTCACTTCATCTTTTACTTTTCCAAATTGTGTCACTGTAAATAGTTGTATAAACAAAGCTGCTAAATATGTAATTACTCTGGGATTACTTATCTGGCAGGCCAGTTCCCTTCGTGTAAATACCATGTGTAGGAAATTTTTTTCCATAGGATTGTGAACTTTGCTGCATTAGCTATCACTTCGTTGTTTGCCAGTACACCTGGTGATACTGATTTACCTGCAATACGGATTCAATGAGAGAAGCTGCCATTTTGTGCAAGCCTGAATTTGTATGGCATAAGTATTAGAGAGCCCTGTGCATCAGATTCATTTGAGAAAAAAGTTTACTCAGTTCTGATAATTCCTGTGATTTGCAGTTATGTTTTGCTTACTTCTAGTTCTTCAAAAAGAGGTGTCTAATATATGTGTGTGTGTGTGTATGTAAAATGATTTTTCATACACTTATTTTTGTGGATTTTTTTCAAGGAAAAATTAGCTTAAACCATTTGCAAAGAAGTAGAAGGGAATACACGTGTATAGAAATAAAGCATGCACAGGTTAATTGTATTGTAAAAAAAAAACTGTTGGTGAACAAATGCAGGGTGCCTGCAAAGTTTTAGATGTACACCAACTGAACTTAAATTTTTTCTAGGAGTAATAAGAGTTTTGCACATTTAAAGAATATTGCAGAAGAATAAAAATCTGTGTTTTTCATTGCATGTCGTTTAAGTTTAGAAGATTTTTTTTGATAAATCTCTGGTTATACCCATTTAAAAATTAAGATGGGGGACAATAGAATAGAAACAACTTGTAAAACGGGAAATAGGTTTCTTTAAAACATCTATGTGTGGCATGTATGTTAGTGTTCATATGAATCTGTTCTATCACTTTTTGTTAGTAGCTGAAAATTCTTGAGTAGTTGTTTATTTTTTGAGTTTTACTATGTTCATCAAATAGTATTTACAGTTTCCTGTAAAGGGCTAAATACTACCTAGTGGTGGTTTTGATTGGTCCAAAACATCAGCAAAGTATCTTTGACATCTAAGAGAATTTTAAACCCCTCAGAAGCTGTTGTGGTGGACTTGGGGAAGTGTCTGAGGGGTGGAGAGTGGCACAAAGGTGGCTTCTGTGTGTTCTGAGTGAAAGTTCTGGAAGTTTTTCACCAAGTCCAGCAGAGCCAATCTCTGATGGCTCTGAAGGTGATGGACATGCTGCCGGCCAAGTTTGGGCCAATTTGAGATGCTGGTTACACCCCTGTGAAAACATATTTAAGAAAAAAATCAAAACAAGGTAGGCATGCACTTCTGTGTAGTTGCAGGAGGAGGAAGTGGAGGTAAAAATATGTGAAGGGAGAACAGCATGGAGACACCAAGGTCAGTGGAGAAGGTGGGGAAAGAGGTGCTCCAGGCACCGGAGCTGAAAACCCTCTGCTAGCTGTGGTGAAGGCCATGGGGAAGCAGGTTGTGCCCCTGCAGCCCATGGAGTCCACAAGGAAATCCACCCACAGCAATGCCAGAGGAGCAGGTGGATGCCTGGAAAAGACTGAACCAGTAGGAGTCTAATCGAAAGAGTTAAAGCTGCAAAGACCTTGCAAGGGAGAGAAAGGCCTTGCTCCTGGGGTGGAAGCAGCCTGGCCTTGGCTTGGGAGAGTCTGCACAGCACCCTATGGACAAAAACTCATGTTGCAGCAGAATTTGGGTGGGATGTTGCTTGTGAGATTGGACCCATGTCAAAGAAGTTCCCAGAGGACTGTCTCGTGGGAGGGACCCCGTGGCTAAGTAGAGAACCCCTCTCCCTGATGGACTGACCAGAGAACAAACTCCTTACCCTGCCCCCTGCCCGTGCTGTTAGTTTGGAAAGAGGGAAGGGGTGTGAGTGCAGAGACTGCTTCTTAAGAGGGAGGGGGTGAGAGCAGAGAAACTGTCTAGAGAGAGAGAGAGATAAGTAGAGATAAAGAGTATTTGTAGTAGAAGAATTGTGGTGATGAACAGATTTATGGACCTGCTCTGTGGACTGAGAAAACACCTCACACCCTGCCCTCCTACCTAAACTGTTGGTTAGAAGGAAGAAAGGAGGTGAATAAAAATGGGTTTGTAAGAGGAAGGGGGTGAGTGAACAAAATAGTGTATGGAAACTTCATTTTTGCGTCTCATTTATCCTCCAGCTTGCTTAGGTAATTAAATCACTTTGGAACTTTAAGTTTAGAGCCTGTCTGCCCTTTCTTCCATGCATCCTCCTACCAGTGTCCTATCTCACTTAACTCATGAGATTGGTGTGTGTTTTTAGAGTTTTTTTTTTCTTTCCCCTCTCCTGCATGTCTGCAGCAAGAGAGAGGAGAAGTGCCTGGCGTTTAGTCAGGGTCAAACCCCGACATACCTCCATGCTCTGAAAGGAATGTGATGAAAAGAATGTGGGTAGCTTTCAAAATATAAATATTCCTTAGCTTTTCAAAACAAAATGATAAATTAAAAAGTGAAGGTTGATTTGTTTAAAGAAGCCTTAGGGAAAAAAATGTTAAGTGCCCAAAGCTGGGCCTTTCAATCTCTAATTGGTATCTGACCTAGTTTGAAAAGATGTCATGCGTTTTGTGACTTTCCCTTTCATTTCAACAAAGTGTTGTCTGTACTCAGTGCTTCTAAAATCTGGTTGCTTACTTATTCAGACCAAGGTTTAGGAGAATGTTTCGTGAATAGCCTATAGTTATCCAGAAGTGACTGTTCTAATCTGGAAGTTAATATTTTTTCATGTTAATGCCTGTTCTGAATTCTGATATGCCACTTCTACAATCACAAATGTCTCTTTTTTACAGTATGAAGGATGAAGAAGAGCAGATGTGCCCCATTTGTTTGTTAGGCATGCTGGATGAAGAGAGTCTAACTGTGTGTGAAGATGGCTGCAGGAACAAATTACACCACCACTGCATGTCAATATGTATGTTACCTTTGTTTTGTAAAGTTCTGGTGACTCTAAATCTGCCAAAGTATTATAGCTTAGTACAGGTTTGGGTTGTTTGCTTTATTTTTAATAAAATATTTTTACAAAAATATTTATTTTTAATAAAAAACCCAGAAACCTGCTCTTAAGTGATGACTAGAACTCTGAGAATTTGGCATCATTCAGGCAGTATTGATACGCCGTATTTTGTCACTTACTCAGAAATTGAGTTTGTAATTTGATGCTCTGCTACAGAAAGTAACTGCAGGGCTAGAGGTTTGAGCCTCTCTTACCTGGGTGAAGAGATTATGTCCAATTAGAACCAGGTTAGGAACAGACTTTCATTCCCCTGGGACTTGTCATTAGAATGCATGAAAATCATATACTGTCAGCTAGAATTATATAATGAACTATGAGGTATGTTTATATCATATATTAAGTATATAAATATTTACAGTTTGCTTTAACAAAATATTTTCCTGTACCTGAGGTCAAAGGGACCTGAATTTCAGTTTGTAACTTAAAGTCTTAATTTTAGTACTGACTGAAGTGAAGCATTTCTTCATGCAGTAAAAAAAATGTTTAAACATCCATATTTAAATGCCCAGGGTGTTGAAAGTGACGCAGTTCAGAAGAATTTATTATGAAACTAATGTCCTGCAGTAAAACTTACAAACAGTTATGCCATCTTCTGGTTTTGTACACTGTAAAACTTACGTGCATATTATCCTGTTGTTGTATTCCAGGGGCAGAAGAATGCAGAAGAAACAGAGAGCCGCTTATCTGTCCACTTTGTAGATCTAAATGGAGGTCTCATGATTTCTATAGGTGAGGATTCAGTTGGTGTATGATAAATGGGATTTTTACTTGATATTTTTGAATGTGCTGGAGTATTTACATTAAACGTTTAATTTTTTAATCCGTGTTACTTGTTGTTGATTTGTAGTCATGAATTGCCAAGCCCTGTGGACTCTTCTGTTCTCCGTGTGGTTCAACAACAATCTCAGCAGCAGTCTACAGCTGGATCACAGAGAAGAACCCAAGATAGCAATTTTAACCTTACTCATTATGGAGTCCAGCAGATTCCGTCTACATATAAAGATTCAGCTGAGCCATGGATTCAGGTAATTTTATTTCATAAAAGACAAAATAGCCTTTAGAGTGTAGGTGTGGGTTCAGCTGAACATGGGTCACACACGTTAAAATGAGAGCACTTGTATTTCCTATATTTCTGCCATTTCTTTTTGTCTAGTATAGCCAGACCTTGATTTCAGGACTGTTAATATCAATGTTTGGAAACCAACTTCATAATTAATAATTGAAATTCAAAGTGAGTTAAACCATCCACGCAGTCATCCTCCCATTTCTCTTAACAGAGTTTTTACAGAACTTTTATGATGGTTTTTTTTCTGTCACAGAATCTGTTTTTTAAGACACTATACCTTTGGACATATTTTTCCTGTCAGCCTTGATGATTTTTAACTAGAAACATCTTCCCTTCCTTTGTGTTTGCTCTTAGGTACTTAAGTTACCTTACTTACTTAACTTACTTAAGTTGCAGCATTATTCATTTTGACTCCTGTAATGTTGGTTTTTTCCTTGGCAGGTATTTGGGATGGAGCTAGTTGGCTGCTTGTTTTCTCGAAACTGGAATATACGAGAGATGGCACTTAGACGTCTTTCCCATGATGTTAGCGGTGCTCTGTTACTGGCTAATGGTGAAAGCACTGGAAACTCTGGAAGCAGCAATGGAAACAACACAAGTGCTGGAGCTCTGGGAGCAGCTAGTGGGTCATCTCAGACCAGTATCTCAGGAGATGTGGTGGTGGAATCCTGCTGCAGTGTGCTGTCCATGGTCTGTGCTGACCCTGTCTACAAAGTCTATGTTGCTGCTTTAGTAAGTCATTGTTAACTTGATGTATTCTACTAATTTCATACTTGAGTCATTTTGGAACATGGGGGTGTGGGAGAAGATACATGAAGTCAGGAGTCCTAGTAATTGTTGTAGAGCACCACTGATGACTTTTAACTATCATTTGAAAGTGGGATGATCAAAATACTCATCATAAGTGAAAGGACGTGACTTCACTGACACTTGCCACAGTTCTGAGTATTGACAGTATGTGTATGTCTTTTCGTCCTCAAAGAGGAGGTGACTAATTCTAGCAGTGAATATGTAGTAAGCTATTCGTCCTTTGAACATTGCACTGACATTTTGAACACAATTTATGTAAAACCTAATTTCCAACTCTTTAATGCTTATTTATGTCTCTTCAAAAAAAATTAAAATTGTGTAGCTAGTTGGATTTCATATGTATGTTTTTTTCTATCTCTTAGAAAACTTTAAGAGCCATGCTGGTTTACACTCCCTGTCACACTTTGGCAGAGAGGACCAAATTACAGCGACTTCTCAAGCCAGTCGTAGAGACTATATTAGTTAAATGTGCAGATGCTAACAGGTACGGTGTCTCATGAACTTCATTTTGCATTGTTTCTTAAATGTCTTAAAGCTTCATTTGTTGCTATTCATCTGGAACTAGTTGGTGTTAAAATGTGTGGATTGTAAATATGTATCATTGTTTTGCTAGTCCAACTGCTGCCTGCAAACTTCTGGCTTGAAAGATACAGATTTTTGGAGGCAACCACTTGTATACTTTGTTTTCATAAGGCCTTTTTCCCCACCCGTAAAATAAAGGAAGATGTTAGGTGCAATCATGAACCCATCCCTCCCATCTCCCTTTCTATTGCTTTGGTCTAATTCTCATGACTCTCCTTAAAGCTATTACCAAGTATTCCTCAGTATTGTTCCTACCCCAGCAAAAGTTGTTAAACATTTTTGCCATGAAGTAATAGTAGTAACATAACACTTGTGATTTGTAATTCAGAGTGTAATGATAGAAGATGGCTATTCAGAGTGAATACCTTTGGCTCAAGTCTTCATGTCCTAGGCTGCCCTAGAACATCATTCAGCTAGGCAAACCATTTCTTCTCCTGTACTGTAAACTAGATGCAGAAGTCCACCAGCTTGAGTTTTGTCTCTCTAGGTTTAATTTCTAAGCAGCATTTCTTCTGAAACTGCAGCTAGAGATCCCTCAGCAATAGTCTAGAAAGAGAACATCTAAAGTTAAAGTAGTAAGTGAAACAGATCTGTTTCAATGGATTTGGCCACATTTTGCAAGAAAGTGAGAGGATTTGGGCCTTTTTTTGTGTATTAGTGATAGACATTATATTTCTGGAAGTATCCTTTCAAAAATGTCACAACCATTAGTAGCTTAGAGATAGTGGATTATAGAAATGTACTGGAATAAAGTGATGTAAAATCATTTTACGCACAATTCCTAGCTGGTGACTTTTTAAGTATAATGAATAGGATGTTTTTTACTTGAAAGCATTTGTTAAAGGAGTTCTTTTTTTGTTTTAATTTTCTACAGTCGAACAAGTCAACTTTCAGTCTCAACACTATTGGAGATGTGTAAAGGTCAAGCAGGCGAGCTGGCAGTTGGGAGAGAAATACTTAAATCTGGTAATAACTCTTCATATATAATTGAATTATAATTACAAGTAAATAATACTGGAATTTATCAAGTACAGGCATAGCAAAGAGAACAGTATTCCTCTCAACATTTTGGAAGGGGGTTAATTTGGGCAAACAGTGAGTAATTCTGTATTATACGGTTCTGATCTTTATTTAGACTTGGAGCCTAATACCTAATCTTCATTTTATCAACTGTTTTATAGGATCCATTGGTATTGGAGGTGTTGATTATGTCTTAAATTGTATTCTTGGAACTGAAACCGAATCTAGCAACTGGCAAGCACTGCTGGGTCGACTTTGTCTAATAGACAGACTTCTGCTGGAATTTCCCGGTGAATTTTATCCCCACATTGTCTGTGGAGATGTCTTGCAGGCTGATACTGTAGTTGACAGGTACTTGCTTGTACTATGTGAATGTTACTCTTGGTAGTTGAATTTGTTGGTAGTGATTTCATAAAAAAAAGTATTTGTTCTAATTCCTGTAAACAAATAGCACATATTTCTATGCAAAGAGTGCTTGCTTTATGGAGTAAATAGCTGTTTTTTTAAAAACTTCTGACCTGTGAAGCAATTCTGAAGCACCAGTGCAGCAATAAATCTCTTTCTACTTCAGAACTGACAGCTAAATACATTATCTTGAAACAACTTTTTTGGTAATAGTTAATTAGAGCATGTCAGTGTATAAAGAACCTCTCTTCTTTTTTTTTAGGTATAAGAAACTTCTTTCCCTCTTAACTTTCGCCTTGCAGTCAATTGACAATTCCCACTCAATGGTTGGCAAACTGTCACGGAGAGTATTTTTGAGTGCAGCAAGAATGGTGGCAAGAGTGCCCCACATTTTTGTAAAGCTGTTAGATATGTTGAGTATGACAAGCTCAACTCATTATGCAAGGATGCGTCGACGTCTGATGGCAATAGCAGATGAAATGGAAATTGCAGAAGCCATTCAGCTAGGCATGGAAGAAATGCACTCTGGGGAATGCCGACATGAAGACTTTTTACAGCTACCTGTGCCAGATAACTCTCCAGAAACTACAGAAAATAATACTCCTAACAATACTGTCCAGTTATCAGGGAAAAGTGGGAAAGGTTTAAGTGATAGAAAACTGAGTGGCAGCCCAGACGATGTTTCTGAGATACTAGCTGGCCTTGCTATGGGACTTCCTGTTTCATCAGTAACCACTGAGCAACCAAAACCATCCATTCAGACAAAAGGAAAACCCCACAGTCAGTGTTTGAACTCTTCTCCCTCATCCAGTCATTCCCAGTCGCCATTCCCAGCACTTCTGTCTCCATCAAACCCATCTGTACCAGCTGGCACTGTAACAGATGTCTCTAAACTCAGACCTCAGGGATTTGTTCCCTGCAAAGTCCCCTCACCTTCTCCTCAAACACAGCGGAAGCTTTCTCTTCAGTTTCAGAGAAACTGTTCTGAGAATAAAGAATCTGAGAAACTTTCTCTGGTTTTTACCCAAGCCAGGCCATTGCCATCCAGTCATGTACACAGGCCAAAGCCATCACGACCCACCCCAAGTGATGTGAACAAGCAAGGAGAAACCTTAAAAAGCAGTATGACACTTGACCTGAATGATATTTCACAGTGTGATGGCAGTAACAGTGCAGTTATACCAAGTGAAGAGACAGTGTTCACACCAGTAGATGAAAAGTGCCGGCTGGATGTTAATGCAGAGCTCAATTCCAGTATTGAGGACCTGCTCGAGGCCTCCATGCCAACGAGTGATGGCACAGTTACATTCAAGTCTGAAGTTGCAGTTCTTTCTCCTGAGCGGGCAGAAAATGATGATACTTACAAAGATGATGTAAATCATAATCAAAAATGCAAGGAAAAGATGGAAGCTGAAGAGGAGGAAGCTTTAGCTATTGCAATGGCAATGTCAGCATCCCAAGATGCCCTGCCAATAATTCCCCAACTACAGGTCGAAAATGGTGAAGATATTATAATCATTCAGCAGGATGTAAGTACACGTATGAGAATTTGGCTTAAGTCTCAACTGAGGGTCACTGAAATTATAAAACACTGCTGTTACATTTTAAAAGTGATAGAAACCGCAAAGGTGCTCAATACCTTTTCCTAGGAGATCGAATATAGCCAGTCTGCCACTTGAGGGTGCTAACAGAAATCCTTCTTTGTTATTAACAAATTTAGAGAAGATGTTTGGAAGAGAAACACCATATCATATACCAACATTTAAAGTGGCAAAAAAAGAAGTGTAAAACTGGAGAAACTAGGAAATAAAACCAAAATTTTTAAGCAGGAGTGGAACTGTATTGAGTCCTAATGCAGATTTACTTCGAAGACAATTGTACAAAACCAAACTAATTTCTGATAGAAAGATTGAGAAGAGATCTTGTCAGCATACCTTGAGAGAAATTGAGAAATACTTCAGAAGTCAGAGCACATACATTGCAAATAGCCAAAAAACGCAAGAAATAAGAATAGAGAAAGGGGTACTTTATTTGTGATCCTTTGAGGTAACAACATGTAAAGCATAAAATGGGAGGGATAAATTAAGTAGAAAACAACCTGATTTTGGTTCTGTTTACTGTAGGTGCAAGCTAAAGCCTTAACTAGATGGGAGACTGGGAATAGAAGAAAAGGTCACGCTGCTACTTTTGTCCTCTAACCTTGCCTTCCACCTTCACCTAGTAACACAAAGGAAGGAAGTTCTGTAACTACATATAGTAGGACTATATGGGTTACAGAATACTGTGGTGCTCTGATCTCAGCTGAGACATATATAACAAGAAGTATAAGGGAGATGAGAGGCATATAAGTTTGGATATTTCCTAACACTTCAAAATGTCAGTATTTTAGATATGTGTTGGTAAACTTAGATGATTTGAATTTAATTTGCAGACACCAGAAACTCTGCCTGGACATACCAAAGCAAAACACCATTACAGAGAAGATGCAGAATGGCTTAAAGGTCAGCAAATTGGTCTTGGAGCTTTCTCTTCCTGTTACCAAGCTCAAGATGTGGGAACGGGGACATTAATGGCTGTAAAACAGGTAAATACTTCAATTACTTCACTTTCTTGTGCTTCATCTTCAGTGCATTTGCTCTCACAGACCTCTTGTGTTCTTTGCTTCTTCTGCTCCCTGCCATATGTTCTGACACAATATATAATAAAAGAAAACCTTTATGTGCATGGTATTAACCATATGCAAGTTTTTTTCAGTTCTTCTTAAAATGGAAAAAAAAATAGTCCTTTTTTCTATGTCCATTTTCTTCATAGTTCTTTAAGTGCATTTTTACTTCTATCAAGTTCATAAATTGGTGGCTGAGTAAGGAATGGAGCCCAGATATCGTGATTCCAAATTACTACCCTATTTGCAAGATAGCTATTTAAAATACAGTCCCCTCACTTGTCAAAAATATTTTTCCTATAACTTTAAATGGAGGAAATGTAGTTTAATGTTTGTTTCCTCTGATTTAACTTTGCTAACTTACTAAACCAAACTTGGAGGCAAATATTCTTACTATTTAAATTAATAGATATAGAAGTGTGGCTGAGGAGACACCCAAATGCACATGCTTCAGTCAAGATTTTTGAAGGTTTTAGGTGTGAATAAATTGTTTACACTAGAGCCACTAGAGCTGCCTTAGGTCTGAATCAGTGGTAACAAAAGAGAGAGAATTTTAGTCCCAACGTTTTCTTACCAGTTCTGCAATGAACTTACACCTATGGAATTGAATAAACGTTTTGAAATAGCTCAAGGAAAGAGCATCTTCCACCAGCTATTCCTCCTTTGAAACTCTTTTGCTTGTGAAAAAGTGGGACTGGCCATGTGGTCCTGGAGAGGTGATGATGATTGTGATGCCTGGGGGAAAATCCCTGCAGCATGCAAATATTTCATATTTAGTTTGAGTCAGAGCTGAGGCTGGCTTCAGTTCCATTACTTCTAATCTGTCATGTTCTCCCCGGAGCCGAATTTCTTTAAGAGCTTTAGTTATGAAACATTTAATTGGTAAAATTGTGTAAGTAATACTTAGGCTCCTGTTTCACGCCTTCCCTTTCTTCCTTTTCCTCAATGTCTGGAAATGAAAGGTTTTTTCCTAGTTTAAACAGAGGATGGTAGAGGGATATTTCCCCAGTCTGCACTTGAAGAGGTTTTCATGTGTTCCCCAGAAGGTGAATCTTAATTTTCTGTGACTGTCTCACATGGAGGAGATATGTTCTCAGCTGAAGGGGTTGGCGGCAAAAAAATAGTTCCAGATGGTGAAAACCATCCATTCTTGTTGCTGTATTGAAGGGCAGTTACAGTACTGGGTACTTACATTAGGTAAGTCTGAATACCATATTTCAAAACAGGTGACATATGTCAGGAACACATCATCTGAGCAAGAAGAGGTAGTTGAAGCACTGAGAGAAGAAATAAGGATGATGAGTCACCTAAACCATCCTAACATTATTCGAATGTTGGGTGCTACATGTGAGAAGAGCAACTATAACCTCTTTATTGAATGGATGGCAGGTAAACAACTAGTGAAAATACCATTTGAGTCTTATGTCGTTACATATTGGATTTTGCATTGCTTGAGGTTGTGAATTTACATTTTCACTGCTGTGTTGGCAACCAGTATAAAAGTGTACTTACAGTACAGCTGAAGTGATCACAGCAATATTCTTAATGGTGCGTCTTTCTGTGATTTGGAATTTTCCATACCTAATCTGTCATACAGTTACAGCAGTTGGAAACCCTGAAGAAAGTTTCTATTACTTTTCCTTCCATTTCTGACTCCAAATGAGAAGTTATAAATTTTGATTCATTTCCAGCTGAAGTGACTGTCTCTCAAACCGTTGCATTTTCAGTGTATCTGTATAGCTTTAAGTTATTTTTAAAAATAACTTAGCCAGAAGGTTTGGAATACCTGTCACTTGTTTTTTTCCCAAACTTTTTTAAAAAAAGTTGACATGGGGAGGCATTTAAGAACTGAAAAGTAAGTTTCAAATAATAAGTTGTAAGTAGTCCTTTGGGGAAAATTAATTCAAATCTTAAATTTCTTAACTGATGATTTAGTAAAAAATTTTGAAATCTTTTCATAATTTATGCAGCAGTGACAATATCTTTCTTTTGACAAGTAGTTTTATTAATTTTATTGATGTGATTATATGTTGCTGTCATCTAGTTACCAAGACTAGATTTGGTGTTTTATATGTCCGTATGTCCTGTAAAAGAAAGCATTGCACCTTAACTTCTGGTCGCTGGCAGAAACCACTTAGCAATACCAGAGTGCTAACATGCAAAGCCCAAGTATGTGTAATTACAAGAAGTACTGCAAGAAATATTTTCTCAAAATTAAGAATGTTAAATTTAAGTGTCGGTTTTTTTCTGAAATATTATTATTTAGACAGTGAAATGTCAGGAATTGTTTACTTCATTCAAGCCCAGGTTATATTCAAATACTTTGTATAGACACATTGGAAATCCAAAATCTTGAGAATCAATCACCAGTTTTGGACAATAGGGGAAGATACTTCTTTTCCTTGCTTGTTTGGCTAGTTCTAGGTATTGGATGATAGCAAACGTAAATTAAGATATTAAGAGGGAATACTTGCCGGAGGTTGCACTTGTCCATTACCCCAAAGAAAGCTAATATTCTGCTGTTTACAGATTAACATGAAGTGTGGATAAAGTGTTTTTCTCAAAAAAGTACTTTGTACACTAGAGATTTGTACATTCTTTTAAGAAAGTATAAAATTATTAGGAAGCATGAAGACTTGTGTCTTTAATGTGTATGATTCCATGTAGAAAGTAGTTGAGGAATGAACTATGTCACTTTTTGCCTATAAAATTTTTTTACCTTTTTGGGGGTAGGGGAAGGAGAAATCTAGCTATAAATTGGAAATACTAATACCAAGTTCTAGTTTTTGGATTCAGTGTTGCATTCTACTAATACAAAGGGTAAGTGTTGATAGAATGTACTGTTTTATCTTTTAGGGGGTTCGGTTGCTCATTTGTTAAGTAAATATGGAGCCTTCAAAGAATCAGTTATTATTAATTACACAGAACAACTGTTACGTGGCCTTTCTTACCTCCATGAGAATCAGATAATCCACAGAGATGTTAAAGGTGAGAATTAATCATAATTTATTCTAAGAAGCAGTATTCAGAAAGCAACATTTGTTTTGGCCTGAGACCTGTTGATTCTCTCAGATACCCTCTTAGGAGTGGTATTTCTACTGAGTTTGTCTGATCATTCTTGCTCATTCTTAAGAAACTCTATTGCTGAAATTTAATCAAAATGCCACGGAAATTAATGAAACTGTTGATAGCAAGCTTGGGGATATTTGTTACCTGTGCCAACAGTTAAGAAATACTGTCTTTCTCGGTTAAAATAAGATACAAAGTTGCCATGGAAATACTGTGATGCATTTTCTTCCTTCATCCTAATTGAATATACAGTTGTACTCTGAGTAAAATGTGGACTTTACTGGGAAATACCAGTCTTACTGAACTTTTCCCTTTGATGTCACTATAGCTGTCCATGAACTGGAGATATGTTCATAAAAGTAGCAAAATATGGATCGCAAATACGTGTCTTTACTAATTCTTTTTAAAATAGTAAAACTTTTAATTGCTCTGTAATTCTCTTTAAAGCAACTCAAGGTTGCTTGATAATTAAATAAATTTAAGTTTCATGAGGAGCTGCAGGCAATGAAAGCTTCCAGGGCTTTAGGTCACCATTTTCTTCCATTATACCATCTACAGGCATTGTTCCAGAATCTTGTGTGTTTGCTCTACTTTGAAAATTTGATTGCTTCTCAAAATCTCTTGAGCAGCCTCAAGCTGTGTGCAGTATCATTCAGGCATAACAGAAAAGTGAGGTTATTAGATCGTATCCTTGATTTTTAGATTCTCTTGATACTAGGGTGGGGAATGTCAACCTATTTTACAATTCTGAAGTGGAGGGAGGAAGAGTATCCAGTTTCTGTTCATCCTTTTGCCTTTAATAGAAAACCAACTAGCAATATTTTTATTGTGCTGTTGACAGGTGCCAATTTGCTAATTGACAGCACAGGTCATAGATTAAGAATTGCTGATTTTGGAGCTGCAGCCAGGTTGGCATCAAAAGGAACTGGTGCTGGGGAGTTTCAGGGACAGTTGTTGGGAACTATTGCATTTATGGCACCAGAGGTAAGAAACCAATTTTTAAAGTTATTTCAAAAAGTTTGTTTGAACTCTTTAAGCCAATTCATGTAGCCAAATAACAGAAAATTGCTGTGCATTCTCCAAGTGTGTTTTAAATGCCTTTGTTCTAACTATTAGGAATGATTCCAACATGGTGATCATGACATTTCTTTCTTGCTGTCAGAGTTGTTTCAAGTAGTTTGCTACAAGATAGAATTATCACAAGTACTGTTACTAAAGCCCTAATGACCATTTGCTCAAAAGCTGGCTATTGCAAGGTACTTTGCTTGCCGCTTGGTCAGGTATTTTATTTGCTCAATCTCTAGACCTATATAAATCTTGTGGCATTTACATCATTGATCACTCTCCTAGCCTGAAATGGTAATCAGAATACACTTGTTTGATGACCGTTTAGGGTTTACTTCTGTATGACTTAAAGCTAACAGACTTTGAAGCATATGATCTGATCTTTGGTGTCTGTCTGTTCAGGTCCTGAGAGGTCAGCAATATGGAAGGAGCTGTGATGTGTGGAGCGTTGGCTGTGTTGTCATAGAAATGGCCTGTGCTAAACCTCCCTGGAACGCAGAGAAACACTCCAATCATCTTGCTCTGATATTTAAGGTGAGGTATTTAGTTACTGCAAATACACTACAAAGGATGCCAAGTAATCTTTTATACAGCAATGTGAATTTTAGAAAAGTGTACATGTAGCCGGGTTTGTTGCAATTGCTTTTTTTTCATGTTGGAGCCATTAGTACAGAAGCAATACTGGTACCAACATAAGCACACTTGTTTCTTTTAAAAAAAGCCAAGCAAACTGATACCGAAAAGAGATGCTATTACAATAATATTCAAAATCATGGCATTGTAGAAAGGTTTGAAAGATTTTGAAAGGTTTTGAAAGAGACCTTAAAGATCGTCTAGTTCTACCTTCCCTGCCATGTGCAGGGGTACCAGGTTGCTCAGAAAGGTCTGTTCTAAGACAGAGAAACAGCGTGTAACAGGGTAAAAAAAAATAAAATTGATCCTTACACAAGGCAGAAGATTGGGATTTGAACTTTTTCTTACAACCTTGTAAAATACAGAAGCTTTTTTGGCCATAAACCATTTGTGTGTGTATTTATATTTCACAGTGGGGAATGTTGTTTGGTAAAAACCTAATGTTCCATGATCAGATTTTGCTGAAGGATATTTTCCATTATGCTATGCTATATATGATTTTTGCCCCTTCCTTTTATAGATCATCCATCCATCTTGGCATTCACATTTTTTTACTAAAATCAATTAGTTATATTTAATCATAAAAGTCCAGTTGAACCGTGTAGGCATGAATGAAAAAAACGTTACTGCGAGTGATGGAAGTTTTTTCAGAAATCAGATGTTGCACAGCAGTACTCAGATTTGTTCTAAGTAAAATCACTTGTGATAAGAGATGTAATTTTCTTGGTTCTGTGTCTTTGTGCATCTGGTGGTGCCACTCTAGTATTCTCAGTCATCCTGCTTTAATCTGATCTAGATAAAATTAATTTGGTTGGGAGAGATCTGTGTCTTTCTGAGGAATGTTGCCTTTTGGGGTGGTAGCAGAAATACAGTAAAGGCAATGCAAGAAAGCATAGCCAGTTTAACATGCTGTGGTGGAACATGGCTCAGCTTAATCTCTCTCCATGTTGGCTTATGCCAGTTAAACGTGAAGGCAGCTAATAGACTAAAGAATGCCCCTATGTGTGCTCTAGGAGCTCTTCCAATGGCCTGCTTAGAAATGATCACTGCAGGATCTTGCTGTAAGAAAAAAATTTAGAGGAAAGTATAAGGAGAGAGTCAAACTGAAAAGCAGCAGGCATAAGGACAATAAACTGAAAGTAGTAATGTAATTGTCAAACTGCAGTAGAAAACATGATGAACGGAGTAAAGTTCATAAAGCTAACTCATCAGATGAAGTGAATGGCTTGTGGAATGTTTTTGGGGTAGAAGAGGGGGCTAAATCACTGACTTCTAAAAAGTTATTTCCCCTTGTTCAGATCGCTAGTGCAACTACTGCTCCATCAATCCCTACACATCTGTCTCCGGGCTTGAAAGATGTGACTCTTCGGTGTTTAGAACTTCAACCTCAGGATAGACCCCCTTCAAGGGAACTGCTGAAACACCCAGTCTTCCGTACTACATGGTAGCTACTCATGTGTAAGGCTGAAATACTGAAGAAAATGCTACTGAATATACAATAACTGTCTTGCAGTGCAGTTAAGCACAGCAAATTATATTATTCTGCTGGCCTTAATAATAGATACATCAAGAACATAAGGCCAGTGGAGGACCCTACCTAAGTATGTGATTGACAAATCAAGATCTTTACCTAAGCTCAGTATGCAACATTTGACAATTCATGCAGAGGTTTGTAAACTGTGCCTTTTCAAACAGTGGGCTCTATGTGAACACAAACACATTTTTTCTTAAATCTGCATGATTATTTAGCAGGTAAGTGATTTTTATTTTATTTAGAGCACTTTTTCAGCAGTATTAGAAGCTGAGAGGCTCAAGATCTATTTTAATATAGCAATCACTGTTCAATTTCACATCATGTAGATGCTCTGCAATTAGTAAGTTTTCTGTTTGGGTTAAAAGGACATTCTGTATCTGTCCCTTTTAATTACATGATGTTCTCTGCGTAACAAATCCAAATAATGATGGAAACTTTTAAAAAGCATTTTGCCTTCCTATAAAGTAAGAGCAGGCACTCATGGTTCACTGTGCATTTACTGCTGGCCATGTAATTTCTTTTGAAATCAAAGTTTGTTTTCTTTGTATTTTTAACTTTCATGAAAAGGGGATATTTTAGTCTTTAGAAAAAAAAGATGCAAGCTGTGTCATGGAATATTTTCCTGACACAAGAGTTTTAAAACCAGATTTGCTGTAAATCTGGGATAAAATGCCACCTTCAACAAGGATATGTTGAAGGCTCTGATAGTATAGGTTATTTAATAAACAAGATTGTTCTGTATAAAGGAACTTAGTCTGAATCATGCTAGAAGTTGTTGAGCCTTTTTTTTCATATAGCAGTTGCTTCTGGCAAATCATGTAGAGAAGTTTCATGTCAAAGGCCCCCCAAACCCTGCTCCCATTAAAGTTTTTATGGGAGACTTTGGCATGTACTTCAGTGTGAGCAGGTGCCAAATGAGCAAATCTCATTCTTTGTGTAAAGAAACTGAGGTTACATTCTCTACTGATAACAAGTTTTACCTGCTGTTTTCCTTCTGCCGTACATCATCTATTTACTGTAGCGATTAGTGATAATTTAATTTGAAAATGTTAAAGAAAGATATACCGCAAGAAAGGTATTTATTTTAACAAGAAACAAACTTGGACTTGAAGATCAAGATAAAATAAAATGGGGAGTAAAGCTTCACCGGTAGTGCAAAACTTGTCGGTTTTTAGGAGCTGTGGGGTATTTTTTTTAAACAGGTTTTTAAAATTATTTTAAAGGCAGGTTTTTAGATTCTGATGCATGTAATTCTGAAGGAAAATGGCAGCTTTTTCTTTTGCTTTTTTAAAAATGGGGATCTTTTTTAATCTAATACTGATTGTGTTTAATCCATTTTGAAAAAAAAATACTGTTTATGTTATAACTCTTCAGAAGCCAGTTGGATTGTTGGACTCAAATAGAATTGGTTATTTTCAAAGACTCAGGACAAACTAAATAAGCTATAGTACCTTAAAAGTGTATAATACAAATTGGAAGTAAAACATCCTAAAGATAAGTTTACATGAATGATAGTGCTCATACTAATAAAAAAAAAAAACCATGTCATTAGTTGTGAATGTGTTTCTTTTGGAAATTTTACATTCCTTTGTTTTTGAAGATTGGCAGACTTTGAAGAGTTAAAAAGATAATATTGAAATGTGAAGTTTGGTAGCTCTGTTTTGTACTTGACTTTTTTTTTGACCACTTTAGAATTTCTCACTCTAAGATTGTTTCCAAGTCTTTTTTATGTGCAAGCTTTAAAGGATGCACTCTTGCCAATTCATGTACTGGAAGATCAGTTGTCAGATTAATACTGTTTCTGGCAGAAATGTAAACTGTATAAACTGATGAACCTCAGCTAATCAGTATTACTTTGTAGATCACCATGCCTACCACATTTCAAACTCAAACTGCCTCTTAGGTGTCCAAATGCATTTGTTTGAGTTTGCATTTCCCTCGGCTTGCTGGTAATTGTGGTGTTTTTAAAATGGAGATGTGATGTAATATTCTTCTTTTCTTTGGATCAAAGCTGGACTGAAAATTGTATTGTGTAATTATTTTTTGTGTTCTTAATGTTATTTGGTACTTAAGTTGTAAATAACGTCTACTGCTGTTTATTCCAGTTTCTACTACCTCAGGTGTCCTATAGAGTTTCTTCTACCAAAGTTCACTTTCACAATGAAATTATATTTGCTATGTGACTGATTCCTAAGACTTCCAGGGCTTAAGGGCTAACTTCTATTAGCACCTTACTGTGCAAGCAAATTTTACAGAAATCTCTGGGTTAAGAAATTTGGCTTCGTTGTATCCTTTGTTATTTTAAATATATCAAGATATTTTAATTAAAAGTTTTTACCCCATTGAACCAATTTTATATAGTATAATTTGTATGTATTTTCGTGGTTTTTGTCTTTATAGTAAATAAAAGTTTTTCAACAAACTTTGTGCTTTGCTTACTATAAGGTCAACACATTCATTTTACTGATGGCAATAAAATATTTCCAGTGCACTACACTGTTTATACATAGTTTCATACACCACACTTGATATATCAAGGCTTAGTTTCTAATATTAAATGACACAAGTGAATGAGTACTCGGGCCTATGTACGTGTATATCTATATATATCTATATATAATTTATGTGTCTACATATATCTTGTGTGAGTTAATAATGCTTAGATAAAGGGAAGCAACAAAGACTAATTATTTTTAAATTAATGAGAAAGATGGGAACTTCTCTTATGACAGCACTATTATCTACAAGCCTCACTTGATTATGCCTTTAGGCCAAGAATTAGATGTCTGAATCTTGCATTACTGCAAATGTAACAATTGCCTATTCAGGTGAGCTGATTTGATTAGGTCAGTTCTGGAGCCTTTGAAGTGTATGTTGGAAGTTAATCTACTGTTTTATGGTTTTGGTCAAATGATTCTGTTGCTTGAGATTTTAATAGCAGACATAAGTCCTTCCTTATTCAGGCAATCCATGTGTTGCAAAGCTAGGGCTTGTTTCAGTTCTTGTCTTTCTCCAGATATTTTTGAAATTTTAAAAATTAATTCTTTTTTAATGGAAACAATTTTCAACTATAGACTTTTCTGTGACTATAAATTCTGTGTTTTGAAGGATTATGCATTTTATTATTTCCATTAGTTATGTGGCTTTGTGCAGGTAGAGATGAGTGTATCAATTCACCAGCAAAAACTGGCAGAAGAAATCTTCAGATAAATTCTAATATCAGATTTCTAAAATCAGAAAAATGCACGAACTGAAATGTCAAAAAGAAAAATACTTGGCAAGATTAAGTAGGAGATACGTGATAATCAATTTCTCTTCCTTTAGAAGAGAAGTTCTCGATCCTACAGTACTGTGTGTGTCGTAATGTTGCCAGCCTCTTTGTAGGAACAAGGGGTGACAGAGATCAGCGGTGCCCGGCAGATGGCAGTAAATTCCAAAGACACCTCCTTAGTGAAGATACCAAGTATCTTCATGGGCACAGGGCATGTTCGGTTCTTCCACAGGCAAATGGTAAGCTCTATGCCTGTTGTGATTTCTCTGGTAGGAATAACTACACCTGTCTGTATGATGGCCATAGGTTGAAGTCTGATGGTGTTACATCTTTGCAAGTTCTCACTCAAAGGTATGGACTGCCTCCAGAACATGTTGGAGTGTCACAAGGTTCACTTATGTCCTTTCATCACGTGAAAATAGGCAACTTGTGTTCATGACTGTTGTGACCCGACAGCCCACCCACTGAAGCACTCTATTTACCATACTAACTTTTCACTCATTGTTTAGTCTTCTTTAATGACCAGAATCACCTTGTGACTGTCTTGCTTTTAAGAGCCACAATATGCATGTGTTGTGGTGAACATGCATGTTGTTTTCTGGTTATGGCACACAGCTGCTGAAATGCAGAGTTTCTTCAAGTACTGACGTGAGATCTTTCTTCCCTGTAATTACCGAGGAAGGCCAGGAGATGGCGGGGAAGCACTTTGTTGCAGCCGCTCTGTCTTTTCCTGCATTTTCCCTCAATTTCTTTAGTTTGCAATAGCCCATTGCTCAGCTCCTGTTCTTGGAAAAGGTGTGGCAGGCCAACAGTAGAATTGAATTGATTATGGAATAAATCCCACAATTTATAAATAATTTAAAGACACAATTTATAAATATTTGCAAAGCTCTGAGATGGGAAGTTAATTCTGGTAGTTAAATTGCTTTGGTGGGCCTGTCTCAAATTCCCAGCCTGTTGTCAAAATTTCGGGTCCAGAGGAAGGAGTGTAACCCTTGATGAGAGCATTTTGAGGGTTTTTTTCTCTTTACCCCGAAAACAATTCTCAAACACTTGGCCCACCTTTTTTAAACTACTGTCCCAATGAAGTAAATTACATGCGTACATGTTCTTATTTTCCCAATTCATTGGCAGTCTTAAACTAAAACCACAGATAAGAAGTATACAAAGATGAAAGTTTTATGAAACTAGGTTCCCAAACAGCCAAGGGACAGTAGTGGCCAAAGCTGATACCAGTACCCTTGTCTTTACACTTCTAGTGGTTTGTGGAGAGATTTTGGGCCCGTTGCTAATTTTTGGAGATCAGTTGCTGAGCAATTGTTTTCCTCACAAGATTTTTTTTTTAATTACATGAGAGAAAAGTGATGGTACAATGTGGCACCAAAAGAGCTTACACCCCTGTTTGTAAATGCTCATGATTTGTAGTACATCCCTTCAATCTGTCTACTTAGATGCTGCTGCTTCCTGTACATCAGTCAGCAGGATGCACCTTAAAATCTACTGTAGCTTATGCTGCTACAAACCGCAACTCCTGTCTCCTTGTTATCGCAGCCAAACACTAGCCAAAGTTCTGGACGGAAGTGTAGCAGCTCTCAGGTCTGAAACCAAGCCACTCTTTTTATGATATGGATCACAAGTCTGGAGGACAAGTGATGTGAGCAGCAGCTGAGGGAGCTGTGCAGGGAGGCTCAGCCTGGAGGAAAAGAAGTTCTGATGTGACCTGCCTGAAAGGCAATTCTAGCTTGGTTGTGCTGATGAGCTGCTTCTCCCCGGCAGCAGGACGAGAGGACATGGTCTTAAGCTGCTGCATAGGGGCTTCAGGTTGGACATTAGGATGAATTTCTTCACGGGAGGAGTGATTAAACACTGGAATAGGCTGCCCAGGGAGGTGGTGGAGTCACTGTGTGGAAATGCTTAAGGGAAGATTGGACATGGCACTTAGTGCCAGGGTGGTATTTGGGCTCATGATCTGAGGCGTCTATTCCGACCTAATTGGTTCTCTGGCCATCTTAGGCACTAACAGCCCTCAGCATCGCTAGAAGCAGGCACTGGATGATTTTGGAGACGTGATCTGACAGTGCCAGGAGTGGGCCTTAAATGGCTGCTTCTAGATAATTTTTAAACCACCTTTTACTCTGATCTTATCCTTTCGGATTGTTCAATACAGCACAGAGGGTGCAATGTATTATTGTTCAGCCTGCAGCCGTCCCCGTTTCGCGCACTCCGCGGCCCTCCCCTTCGGCCCTCAGGGGCTCTGCTGCCCATCACGGCCCGCCCGCCGCCTGGCGCCCCGCCCGCCCTTCGCAACCAATGGCAGCTCGCGACACAGACGCGCCGGCATGTGTCCGGAGCGCGGATTGGCTGTCCGTGTTTGCGCGGGCGCGGCTGGGCGGGAGGGCGGCGCGCGGGCCGTGAGGGAGCGGCCGCCATGCTGCGGGAGCTGCGGCGGCGCTGGGGCTCCTACAAGTACCGCTTCGTGCCCTGGCTCGCCCTCAACCTCCGCCGCCAGCGCAGGTGAGGCGCGGGGGAAGGTCCCGTGCGCCAGCCCAGACCCCGTTGCCCGTCCTCGGGAGGGGCTGGGGCGCCGCAGGAGCTCACTCGGGTTTGTCACTCGGAAGTGCTTCAGTATTGGTTGTCCTGTGTCCGGCATGAAATTCTTAGGCAGATACTTCGAAATGGTGTTTAACGTTGAAGGTAGATAGACAGACAGACAGACACAGACAGACAGATATTTCACTTAGGGAAGATGAGTGTGCCCTGTTTTAATGGTGAAAGTAGTGTTTGAATTTAAATTATGACGGTTATAAGTAACAAAATAAGTAAATTAAAACTCTCGCCAGTTTATTTATGTCACCTCATCTAAAGTGTCATGAACTATTCGGTTTTTTTTTTTTTTAATAAACATGATAATCATGTTTCATTTATGATGCGTTTTTCATTGAGCTCAGTAGAGTTTAAGCTACTTGATTTGTGGTAAATACTCAGAGATTATGGTTTTGTAGTAGAAGAGGTACTGGTTTTAACTAAACAGTCATTTTTAGTGTTTTTAGTGTTAAAAACAATGGTTTTAGCTGGAACAAGCATGAAAAAAGCTTGGGGTTTTCTAAAACAGCAATGCATCTAAATTACTGCTGCTTCAAAATGGCTTTTGTCTGTTTAGGAAAAAAAGTAATATTAATATGTTGTTTTAATTTTTAAATATTTTATTTTCATTACAGAACCCTCCGATATGTTCCTGAAAGCTCTCAAGACAAAATTATTGCTGATGAAGATGTCTTTGAAACACTACTGAAAACGTTTAAAGCTCTGTTCATAAATGACTTCAGTAGACAAGCAGATATTCTGGCCTTACTTCCCGAAGTCAAGTGTCAATATATGGAATTACTGACTGTGGAGCAGAAGCGGTCAAAAGTAAATTCTTGTAACCATCAGGGTCAGCATGTGTTTAGTCCTGAGGAAGTTTTGTTTAACACACTTGGGTTCACTGTCAGCAGAGACCGGAGTTCCCTGGTGTCTGCTGGAACTGGAGTCTTTGTTACCAAAGGTTTTGTACCGAAAGGCACGGTTGTGTCAATGTATCCTGGTATGGAATGTTTATTTTTGATTAAGTAAGATGGGACTTCTAACCATCTGGTCATGGAATGCCAAAGATCTACACTAACTTTTATGAGTATTATTTGTGTCTTTCCTTAACAAAATCACCAGTTTCAGTGCATGAGAATATTTATAAACTGTCTAGAGTTATTTTGGAAATAAGAGAAACAATATTGGGAAGGATAATTTTGTTTATAAAAAACAATTTTAGTACTTAAAGTCTGATTTGCCAGCAGCTACAGAAGTTGTTCCAGATTCTTTAAACATAAATGCAGGAGAGAAATTTCAAGTAGATGAACAGTGCAATTTAATTCCTCAGGGTTTCCATGTTGGTTCAGGATCTGAAAAATGAGTTTTTGAGATCTCCACACTGGTCAGTAGACAGTTGCATTAATTTCTTCAAAGTACAAACGTACAAATTGGAGAATGAAAATAAAGCCTACATTTAGCAGAACTCTATTCCATACAGTATGTTTGGAAAAATCAGTACTTCTGTGTTCCTTGTCCTGATTTCTTGGAACTGTATTTGCATACATTTCTTAAAAAGGTTTGCAATTCTGTTGGTATGGCCAGGCAAGCAGCTCTGCTGAGTTGTTTTGGATTTGTTTCTGTTTTGTCTGTCAACAAAATCATCCCATGTGGTCTCTGGCTTGTGCCAGCAGTGCAGGGCTGGGAGCAGCCCAGGCATCTGCTGGGCAGTGGAACATGTTTTTCCATGCAGGGGTGCCTAGCCATGACCACTGATTACTTATGAACTGACTGCGAGTGAGCCTGCCCCTTTTGCAACTCACTTCAAATTTCAGGCACACGGTAAATGTGAGCGTAGGCTCAGAGTCTCCTCTAACAGCTCTTCTAGCAAAACGAGGATGAGCTGTTAAAATGCCTTTTCAAAGTAATGAAGGTACCTGCAGGGTGCCAGGCTGGAGATGGGACTCTGTGGACAGGGATCGAAGCCTGCCTGTGGCCTTTGTGGCTCCTTGCGATTGCTGTGTAGGATTTCTGCAGAGGGTGCTGAAGCTGTCGTGGGTGTGAGGGAAGCAGGACAACGATTTCATGAAAAATGGCAAGCCAGTCAGCTGTTGCTTTTCTGTGCTTGGAAGTCTTGGCAGGTTAAATCCTCTCCTCAGATTTGGGAAACAGTCTGCTGAAATAATTTGTTCTTGGTTTGTCATTTTCCATCTCCTGGACCAAATAAAATCCTTGGGGTAGTGGAGGGAGGTGTTTCAGATTCTTTGCTGAATCTGTGTGCTTTTCAGAGTCCTGACACAGTAGTAACAAAACAGCTTAGTATGTTCAGCTTTGTTATCCTGAACAAATACCACTTGATTGTTTTCATCTCTGAAGCAGGCCAGTTGGCTATGAGACTTTATCTGCCACTCCCAAAGATACTCGATTCAGACCTTCTATGATTTCCTGTGAGGTTTCTTTCGTTGGAATGTATCAAGTCATTTAGTTGTGAGGGGATTTTTTACATCCCAGAAAGTTGTGTCTCAAAGCTTGTAGGTTTACAAATGCCAATGTCACTAAGTGAGAGGGGACTTCTCTCCTACCCAGTCTCTCTCCTTTGAGTTTCTGTGTGGAAGGGACTGAAAGCCCATTCTGACAATTAACTTATTTTCTTCTGAAATAATATCTGTCTTGCAACAGGTACAGTATACAGAAAGCATGAGCCCATCCTTTTCCAGTCCCTTGGCAATCCCTTTATTTTTAGGTGCATTGATGGTGTTCTTATTGATGGGAACGATAAAGGACTGTCAAGATCAGTGTACAGGTAAGCGAAAGAAACAGAGGATTGTCACTCATCTGATTTAAAACAGTGAAACTCCCAGTCTCAGTTCCTCATTTCTTACTCTGAGTTGCACATGTTTGTCATCCACCTATGCATCACTCATAATGCAAACAGCACAAGGGTGGGAGATGCTGGATGTGATCCACTGTGTATTTGAGTCTTCGTCTGTAACACCAGTGAGATGCGTGTTGATATACAGAGACTTTCCTGTACAGGAAATAGTTCCAATAGAGTAGGATGTAGCATAGAAGTTTTGAAATATTTCTGGACTGTTATTCAAACCTGCTTAGTTTGGTTCATCAAGTGCAACTCCCTGCTCCTTGCAGGACTACCTAAGACAGCCATATGACTGAGAGCATCATGTACACACTCCTTGAACAGTGACAGACTTGGTGCTGTGACCACTCCCCAGAGGAGCCCAGTGACTGGCCACTCTCAGAATCTTTTCATAATGTCCAGTCTGAACTTCCCCTGACACAGCTAGCCTGCATTGGTTTGGCTTACCTTAAAATAGAAATTATTGCAATTAGTGTTTAAATATGACATGAAAAAAACTAGCAAAACTATCTAAAGTAATACCTACTTTGAATATTAATACCTACTAATACCAGATTTTAATTCCTGGAATGAGTTTGAAGCTAATATTGTAATGAGTCATTTCATTTTTAGAAGTGAGTGAGATGTGTTGACACTTCTGCAATGGTAACGTTAGATGTTGATTTCTGGAAGAGTATGTGGTGGTTTTGTGCAGATTCTTCCACCAGAGTCTGCACACAGTAGTGGGAGGTGTTGGTCTATGTGCATGCCCCCACCCCAGGTGGGTTTGGCAGCTGTAACTTTGTGCAATACCTGTGGCTGTTTCTGTAGAGGAAGTAAGGTAACCTGTTAGGCAAAGGAGCCATGATCCATGCTAATGCTGTTGGCGTTTCAGGTCTTGCAGCAGGAGAGATCAGCTTGGCCCCTTTCACATGAGTGATGAGAGCTGGCTCACAGCTGCGCCACAAAACCCACTGGCAGTGGGACAGTATGTCAACAACTGCTCACATGGTAAGTTGGCTGGGTAAATTTCCCAAGCATGAGTTTGGCTTTATGGATATAAATTATTTTGAAGGTGACACAGAGAATAGAATATTGATCTTGGGGGTTCAATAGTACTACTTAAAGCAAGAACTTAGGGGGCAAAAGGCTTTTGAGACTTTTTGTCACAGCTGAGTGTTGGAATTCTTCAGTGCAGTAACACTTCAAATACGTTTTTCTTTCCTCACTGATGCCCCAGTTTCCCTCCTGGTATGTAGTATGAAAGGCACACACCCCAAAATGTGAGATGGTGGGAAAGGATATCTGGCAAAGGACCATGGGACTGAAACAGAGAGTTGCAGATTAAGCTCCCCAGTATGGTTCCAGAGGCTTCATGAGAAATCTACATTCAGTTAGATTCTATCACTGCTCAGTTTGAACTGTAAGATTTTTTTTTTTAGATTTCCTTACATTCATGCACAAAATCTAGATAACTTGGTGTAATCTCACTTGTTGGACCTGAAGAAGGTTACTGTTTATTGTGTCTCACAGTTGGTCTTAAGTAACTAATGGGAGTGATTGCACTATACAGAAAGTTGAATTGATACCATACTCAGCTTCTAAGAGGTTTTTATAGCCTGCATTACACTAAAGATTCCCTGCCTCCATGTAGCATCCAGAAGGGTTGCTGGAGGACCAAACTGAGTATTGACTGGCACAGAGATACAGGGCTGTCCCATGAAACTGCTTCTTCCAGGTCCATCATCCATGTAAGTGGTGGTTTTCGCCCTGCCTGTATTTTTGACATATTTTGCCACCAGGAAATTTTGTTTCAATTCTTTTTATAATGGTAAAGGCAAACACTGTGTATTTGGAACATTTAGCAGTACTGTAAGTCACAGTAAGCAAGTTGTGCCTCTTCGTAGACATGTTGATAATTGGGCAGAGCTCCTATAGTTGGTTGTGTACCTCTTGTGTAAAAGAAATTCAAAATAGGACTTCAAAGGAGTCCCAGCAGAGGGAGCTCCCAACAGAGGAATCGTTTTCAGGCCTGATGAAGCATCTGGTACTTCTGTAGCAGTATATTTGATGTTTTTACACATCTCTAAGCCCTATCTTAAAACTTTTTTTTTTTTTTTATTCCTAGAAAAAGCAGCAAACGTGTGTTATCAAGAGTTTGATGTGCCAGAACATTTTCCAGTAGAACTGAAACAGTATCTTCCAAACATCGTCTACAGTCATGACATAGAGAGGTTGGCAGCAAATGGAAGAGCTTGTAGATTTGTATGATACAAAGCATACTGCATGTGTAAAGAAAAGACAGGTTGAAAAATAGCAAACCATGTGAAGATGAGTTACACAAACGTGTAACTGTATGGGAGAGTTAGCTCTCTGAATAGACTAATTTTAATTACCAGACTCGTCATTCCTTTTCCCACAAATGAAATCAGCATAGCTCTGAAGACACAATTTTATAAGCTGTTGTTGCACTATACTGCAATTCTTCTGAATCCCAAAATCACTAGTTATATTTTACCTTTATTGCAGTACTGAGGCTTTTCATTATATGTTTCAAATCTGTTTCAGCCTTAACCAATCAAAACTGTTCTGAAGTGATTCAGATTTAGGCTTCTTACTGTGCTGTTGTCCATGTCTTCTGCTTACGTTATGAATAAGCAGATGAATTTGCAGGAAGAAACCTAAAATTTTATTGAGACAAGTGAGGTAGTATGCAGTATAAAGGCATGGACTTTTAGTTACAATACATTTAGTAAAATTACAACATCCTGGTTATGACCTGGAAGTCCATCTTTTTTTGAGAAATTAAAACGTTTGGAAATTTTTCTCAGATAATCCTCTTCATTTCAGAGCAGATCATCTGAACTTTTGATGTAATTCTGGAGTTATTTAAATACTCTGAAATTTCATTGAAGAAAGTTATGGTACATATTGGAAAAAAGGCTTTTCTGATTAAACTTAGAGTTTGTTGAATCAAGGTTAAAGATGCACTTGAAATCTGCAGATAATTAAATAAATGCCCGTAAAATAAGCAGTAGGACTGAATTCTAAGGAAGCCTAGATGCTGTACTTGAAGTGTGAAAGCTGAGTGAGAAGTGTTAGGCTATAGGATGGCTTCAGGAAGGGGGAATTTTTCTCTTCATTGGAATCTGTGCAAGAAAATATGGTCTTCCAGTCATTGTTTCTCCCAGTGTACAGCCACTAGACCAAAGATCCCATCTGCTTCTAGCTGCTTCTTTTGATATTGATGTATACAATGCTGACAACATAGATAATCTGATTTCTAAATCTTTTTGTGTCTTATGTAAGAGTTCTCAGGACTTGTTTACCTTGTTTGGTGTGTTTCACAATGGCCTCACATGAAATTTTTAGTAGTACAGACTTGGATTGATGCAGTTTTCCACTTTCTGGTTCATCAGTCAGTTCGTCAGAAGAATGTATTCTCTTTCCTAGCACAGATGCTTCAGCTTTAGGGCGTGGTTATTTTTTTACGGGCAGTTTAGGGGGTTGGGTTTCTACATATCTCTGTGGGGAAAGCTGCTGCCAGCTGCTGATTTCGGTGTGGAGTTTGGGGATAACTGACCCATGGCTGCAGATGGCAGCAGGTCTCTGGTGCAGTTCAGAGCTGCCTTCCTGGCCAGTGTTGGGCCTTAGGAGAGAAGCTTTAGCCAGCCAGTGCCTGCAGGCAGGCGTGTCCACAGGAGCGGCTTCTGCTGCATGAACTTTGCTGTAGCTTCTCCTCCTGTCTGAGTAAGTGTGTCTCTTGCAGTCTTGACTAGTTCTTTTCATCTCTGAATAATTGTGTGGAACCATTGAGTGGAAACATTTTTTGCATACCCACACAGGCTGTGCTTTTTCGGTAGTTATATTGGCTTTGCTTATATTTGCTGTCTGTATTTCAGTGTTGTTTTTCCATGTTCCCTGCCTTGCATTATGCATATTACTCAAAGCTAATCTGGACAAAACCACTGGTTTAGCTTCTTGAAATGAGGAATTAAAAACAATTTAAAGGAAAATGTAACTGTTCACTTTCATATGTTTTGCTGCTTCTTCTTTTACAGCCTCCTCAGATGTGTAGTTCTTGTCACTCTCAGAGACATCAAGCAAGGAGAAGAACTTTTTTCAAATTACTACACTGTTGTCAGCTGAATTAATAGACTCGAGAATGAAGAAATCTGTGTCGATAAAATATGTAGTGTATCTGTCCTTCAAGCTTCATCATCATTTTTATGTAAGGGAGAGCTGTAGTTTTACTGTTCAGGGACCAAGCTGTAGGCTTGAGTTTCTCTGAAAATAACATGTCTGCATTCGATGCACAGGTGAAGGTTTAACCATTTACATCATTAGGTTCTCAGCTGTCTGCTGTTGTTGATATTTCTGCACATTGGTGTTCAGCTGTCCATAAGGTAGCTCATAAAATTAAAATCTAAATTCTGAACATGTCATTTAATCTACTAGATTGCACAGTTGTCTGTGACTGGGACTGTTATAGTATTTTTCCATTTAATTTCCTGTGCTTAAAATTGACATAGCTCATAAAAATGCCTTTCCTCTTGAATTATATAATATATAAGGATAATCCTCACAGTTCACAATAGTTACCAGGTTTTGTTCTGGTTTTCTTGAAGTTGACCCCTTTGGTATCAGCTTGCTTTTAAAAAATACAGCAATGCAGGCAGTTGTCCTAATGTTCTATGAAGCCCATTTTGGCACCACGTTGGGCCCCTCAGCTGAGCCTGCAGAGTGCAGTGTCATCTTGAGGCCATCTTGAGCCAGTTGGCTTTAGCTGTGCCTGTCCTGGGGTAGGAGGAAACGTGTGTGTGTGTGTGTATGTGTGTGCCTTGAAGCCTTGTCCAGTCTTGATTTCAGTGATTCACCCAAAGTTTCCTGGCATGTGGCAACTTTCATTGCTTTTGTTTTTCAAGAGGACTTCATGTTGCAGTGTAGCTGGAGGAAACAGTGCCAGCCAAGGATACTGTATATTTTTAATGAGTTGCTGGTATAAACATAGCCAGCTATTCCCACATTAATTTTTGCTGCTGTCTGCAAACTGCCTTCAGAAAGATGAAACCAGTATTTACTGCATAAGTCCAAACAAGCCTCCCAATGAATTTGTGGTTGGCATAAGCTCATGGGAGAAGAGGAGCTGGGCAATAGTGTGCTGTTATGAATTGGGTGGTGGTTGGGGCAGCCAGGGTGTTTTGCTTACCTGCTGAGGCATCTTGTCTCCTTTTCAGAATGCAAAGCTTTGTGGTGTTTGCGTTGCTTGGTTTGCTTCCAAGCCTGATCGTTGCCTGTCACATTCATTTGGAAGTCCTTTAGGGCCAGAGAAGGCTGGCTATTTCACGGGGATTTAACTAGCACAGCTCTGACATAGTGGCTTCTGGCTCAGCATTGGGTTGTGCAAGTTTTGTTGCAACTTCTAGTGACATTCCTTCTGTCTTCACTACATGGTAAGGGATCAGAGCAGTGATTGCCAGTCTACTGAAGAGAGCGGTCATCCTCCGTGACTGAAGCTCCCTTCTCTCCTGAGCTGGCCCTTCTCCCCAGCTCACTGGGAGGTTGTTGGGACCTCTTGATCTGTGGAGAAAGCTGGATATCAAGGGCACATGCAATATTCCTGGTGGAGGGTCTGCAGCTCCCCAGGGAAATCCCATGGCGCTCTGGAAAGAGGGCAGTGGGAAAGGTGCAAGTGTGCATGCTGCTGCTTATTTGTCCCTTTTCCCTTGCTCTTAAAGATGCTTTTCCTTCCTGGCCACTGCTCATCAGACCCTACTATAAGCTGATCTGACTTGCTAAGCATGGTAACACCACCTCCACAAACCCCAGCCTTTCTCTCTTGTTTTGTTATCTTCTACTGCAGTGAGCTGAAACAGCTCCTAGAAGGGCTAGAGTGAGCAAGACAGCAGGAAGCCCACGGGTGGTGGCAGAATTGCTGGTTTGACTCCCTGGGTCTTACAAAGCTGTGCTTTCAGACAATTCTGTTTTGCACATAAAGATGATTCTGTACTTGCTTGACATGTCACTGCCTGCCCGGCTGCTCCATTCTCTGGCTGTGTGCTCCTCTCCGTGCTGGTTCTGGAGCTCACTTGGCAACATAGGAAACTGCAGCAAGAGGGAGTGATGGTGTTCTGCCACCTAAATAGCTGTGTGTGTCAGGTCTGTTGGCACAGCAGGCAGATGTGTGCTAGCCATGGCACAGGAGTGGGTGGGCATAAGCAGCCATGCTGCGGGCCAGGAGCAGGCCCACCACGGCCATGGAAAGCACATTTCTCCTGAGGCATCCTGGCCTCCTCCCTTACTACAGGGACAAGACTTACTGGGAGCTCTAAATAACTTTGCCCTACAGAGAAGGAAGAGAAATCCAAGAACTAGTAATGAAGCATTTTATCAAACTGATGGCCTGGGTTTATGCTTGTAGTCTTCGTTGCCTTGCAACTTGTGGACAAAACAAGTCAGTCGGTGAGGCAGCAGAAGCGAGTGAGGTAGGTCTGGGGGGTGGAGTTAGATCAAGGGGTTCCCGAGCTCAGGAACACTTGAGCAGCAGTTCCAAGCCCTGTCTGGGCCTGGAAGCCTTCAGTAGCCAGTCAGCCACTTTGTCAGGAGCAATGTGGAAGATGTAAAAGGCTCTAAGGAGTGAGTGAACCAGAATGCAGTGAGCAGGAACATGGATAGCAGGATGAACAGGGAGGGTTCCTCCAGCCATCTGGAGGGAGCCCATAGAGGCAGAAAAACAGACTCAGTATCTGGTGGAGAAGAGCACAAAAAGATCCTTTCAGCCCCAGTCTAATTAGTGTAGCCTAATATTAGCTTAAGCTTTGGTTGTGATGCTGCCACACCACAGAGCTTTCCGCTGCTGCTGCTGTCAGTGACCCAGCCATGTCAGAGGCCTCCTGCTGATGGCAGGTGTAGCTCTCCAGGTCACAGACTGCCAGCAGTGTCTGGTGCCTCTCCATGAGGCTGGGCCAACAAACAGTTCTTCTGCCAAAGGTGTGCTGTGGTTGAAGAGCTGTGTCACCAGGTGAAGGAGCACAGGAAGAAGTGAACAGGTTACATAGTATTCCAGTGAATGAGTAGAAGATTGACAAGTTATTTAGAGATGCTACAGTCTTAAGACTCTCAGGAGTCTCAAACCTCCATGGTAGCAGAGAAGCAAATGGACTCAGAATCCTGCAAGGTAATCAGTCAAGGGTCTGTTGAAGATGAAGGCTGGAAGCAGGTCACTGCACATACTAGGAGGAAGGTTTCTCCTCTTCCTGAAAACAATTAGGACCAGCATATTCTACAACAGGATGAGGCCCTGGAACTAGAAGTCCAGACAATAGATAAGGGGGTTGGGGGGATTGGGGGATGAAGGTCCTTCTGGGATAGTGGGACCTTCTAAAACAGTATCACCAGTACCTCACATCATGACCATCTCTGTTAAGAAAAAAAGAAGGGTGCTTTTAATAGGAGCTTCCCTTCTAAGGGGACAGAGGGCCCTATAGGCAGATCAGACCCAACCCACAGGGAAGTATGCTCACTCCCAGGGGCTCAGGTAAGGGTTGTTACTGGAAGGCTCTCCAGTCTACTTAAGGCCATTTGATTACTATCTGCTATTGGTTGTTCAAACTGGCAGAGACAAAAAAACCAAGAAGTCTGAGAGCCATCAAAAGAGCTTTCAGGGCCTTGGGACAATTGGCAGTCCCACGGATCAGGAGCACAGGTATTGATTTCCTTGATTCTTCCAGTAAGAAGGAAACATCCTATCTGTTTATAGGATGACAGACCAAAGGGGTCTCAGTGCCCTGAGCTGGAGGACCATGACTGTGAGAATGATCAGCTCCCAGCTGACCCTGAGCTTGTGTGTGACTTGCTGCTCCAGCTGGATCCCTGCAAATCTATGGGACCTGATAGGATTCATCTAAGAATCCTCAAAGAGCTGTGTGATGTCATTGCAAAACTCCTTTCAATGATTTTTGGGTAGTCTTAGGAATCCTGAGAGGTCCCAGCTGATGGGAAGGTGGCAAACATTGTCCTAATTTTCAAGAAGGGCAAGGAGGAGTGCCCAGGAATTGAAGTTCTGTCAGTCTCACTTCAGTGCCCAGTAAAATCATGGAAAAGATTATTCTGAGAAGTATTAAAAAACAGCTGGAGGACAATGCATTCACTGGTCACAGTCGGCACGTCTTCGTGAGGGGAAAGTCCTGCTTGTTGAACCCAATTTCCTTTTACGACAAGGTAACACAGGTAGCTGATCAGGGGAAGCCAACTGATATGACCTTTTTGGATTTCAGTAAAGCTTTCATTGCTGTCTCTCACTGTATGCTTCTGGACAAAATGTCCAGCTCACAGCTGGGAAAACACTTCCTGTGAAGGGTGAGCAACTGGCTCAAGGGTCAGGCACAAAGGGTCACAGTGACTGTGGTGACATCAGACTGGTGTCCTGTCACAAGTGGGGTTCCCCAGGGCTCCATCCTCAGCCCTGTGCTCTTTGGCATCTTCATAAATGACTCGGACACAGGACAAAAAGGAATACCAAGTATGTTCACTGATTACACTAAATTTGGAGGAGCTGTTGACTCCCTTGAAGGCAGAGGAAACCCTCAACCATATGAAATTCAACAAGGGCTAGTGACAGATTCTGCACCTGGGATGGGACAGCCCTGGATGCACAGACAGATGGGAATGAGAGGCTGGAGAGCAGTGCCATGGAAAGGGCCCTGGGGGTCCTGGTCGATGGCACGTTGGCCATGAGTCAGCAGTGCCCTGGCAGCCAGGAGGGCCAACCCTGTCCTGGGGGCATCAAGCACAGCATGGCCAGCTGGGCAAGGGAGGGGATTGTCCTGCTCTGCTCTCTGCTCTCTGCTCTCTGCTCTCTGCTCTGCTCTGGGGCAGCCTCACCTTGAATGCTGGGGGCAGTTTGGGTGCCACAATATTAGAAAAGACATTAAACTACTGGAGAGAGTCCAAAGGAGGGCTGTGAGGATGTTGAAGGGCCTTGAGGGGAAGCCATAGGAGGTCACTTGGTCTGTTCAGCCTGGAGGAGGCTGAGGGGTGACCTTGCTGTGGTCTTCAGCATCCCTAGGAGTGGAAGCAAAGGAGCAGGCACTGATCTCTTCACTCTTGTGACCAGTGACAGAACCTGAGGGAATGGCCTGGAGTTGTGTCAGGGGAGGTTCAGGTTGGTTATCAGAACAGGCTCTTCACCCAGAGAGTGGTTGGGCACTGTCACAGCTCCCCAGGGCAGTGGTCACAGCACCAAGCCTGAGAGAATTCAAGAAGAGTTTAGGCAATGCTCTCAGGATCATGGCGTGACTCTTGGAGTATTGTGTGCAGGGCCAGACTGGACTTTGATGATCCTGATGGGTCCCTCACAACTCAGCATATCCTAACTCTGTGACTTGGCTATTTGTTGCCTAAGCACCTTAAGCTTCAGCTTATCTTTTCAATGGCAGAAACTAATGCTTCTTACCTAAATGGAAGTGTAAGTTAAGTAACTGAGTTGAGGGGAGTTTACATTAAATATGCATATACTACACTACAACCAACTTAAAGACTCCAGCACAGCAAGGCTGTAATTAGTTGCATCAAAACAAGAACTAGATAGGATAACTTATTCTAACATTGATTCTTCTGCTAAACGACTAAAAAGGAAGGAGCAGCTTGTAACTGATGTGTTTTGGATAGCTCTTGTTTTGCAGATTGTACTTATCATCATTAGAAAGATATCCTTGTATCTCTTCATCAGGGGAAGCAAAGCTCGTTACTTGGAAATTACAACTTTTGCTGTTCAGAATTATATCAGCCTGCACTCCTGTCTACTTAAAAAATGGTAATTTCTTTACCTGATGATTTATTGTGCCAGCCACTGTAAAAACAATCAAGGTGCTTTGCCTAGGAAAACACACCAGTAACTCCATCTGGCATTTGACAGAATTGGTATGTAAGATCTTACAGCTTTTCAGGGTCCAAGACTAGGGCTTGTTGTCTTAAAGGATAGGAGAATCCAGCAAAAAGCATTTCAAATTGTTTAAATTCAACATTAATTTTTGTATTCACAGCAGTAATGTAGCTTGATATGGATTTACAAATTTGGATGAGTTTTCTTCCCCCAGAGAACAGGCACGCGTTCCCCACAGCTTACAGTGTAGCCTGAACGCTGGCTGATACTGCTCCAATTTGTTACTTAGAAGATACATTTAAGTCCCCTCTGAGATTTGCCATACTTTAGCCATGTTTTAAAAAGTCTGAGGGAACACATAACACATTAGCTACCTGCATCACTGCATGCTGTATTTTTCACTTCACCATTAGGTAGGTGGTAGCATGTGCTTTGGTGATACCCAGAGTTCCTTAAAGTACATTCAGAGTTACTGCTAAATATCTCTGGAAATGAAGTAGCAAACACACTGCAGATGCATGAAGAGCTTCACAAGTAAAGAAAGGTTTCCAGACATTTATTTCTGGAACTGTACACCAGGTATTATTAAAGTACAACAAATACAAAATAATGCTCAAAAAAATCAGTGTTTATGTACAAATATTAAAACCAATGCAACAACAGCGACTTCCTCTTGAACATCTGATACTAAAACATGTTCCGATTGTCACTTGATTTGTTGTTATGCACAGGGTAGTTATTTGAACTGAGAATAACTGGAATCTCTGTTTTATTAGGAAGACTATAACCATTCCTACTTTATTGTACAATTGATAGCATCTTCCTCCTTCTTTCAATGAAAAATAGGAATAATAAAAATAGTAACCTTGTCATATCTTACAAATTACTGTATTTAATTTCCCTGTCTGCAGACAATGTGCTTGTAATGCTGGGCAATAGTGTCCCTGTTGGTCAGTTTATCCATTAGTTTACATTCAAAGTTGAAATACTCATTAGAGACTTTGGTTAAATTAAGTAGTATCATTGTGTCCTACTTGAACTGAAGTTTTCCTATATTTTTGACTCTCAGTTTCAGTTGCACAATTCATTGACCTAATTGTACACAATTTCCTATTCTTCAAACAGTATTGTAAATCTTTCAAGTAAATTCAGCAGTTTGACCATTGCAAGAGGAAGACTAAACACTTAAAAACCTAGCACAGGAAGATGACGTGTGACCAACTGTGTATTGCTATAATCACAGCACCAGTTACACTTCTAAATGAATCTGCTACCCTCTTCAGATTCCCTGTACATAAAAAGGATACATTTACCAACACTGCAATTGCCCATTATGGATTTTTTTTGGTTCATTTGTATGAAGAAAACACGTGGCAAAGGACAAAGAATTCATCACAGTTTGTTGCAAGAATTGTGCTTCACCATCTAATAGCCAAGGCATTGTAATTTCTTCATATGGTTGCAATTCAGTTATCTTCATGCTGACTTTCAAAACACAATTCTTTTAATAAACAGTAACAAGTTCTCCATTTAAATGTTTAAACTGAGAGAAAAAAAATTAAGTCCAGCTTTTAAAAGGAAAGTTCAATAAATAGCTATTTTACATGGATAAAAGTCATAGTGGTACAAATTTATGAATGTCACATCAAGCATGCACAAAAATGTTACTATACACAGAAGTAGTCAGAAAATATTGAAAGAGATATCTAAAAAGATATGAAGAATTTACATATTTACGAAATCTTGCAAATTATTGCCTCATTTTAACAAGGAATTAAAAGTAAACTATACCAGCTAGCTAGCCAACAGGCTAAATAAGATCAGCATTTATATTAGACTACCCGGAAATCATTTTTCTCTCATATCATTTTCTGAATTTTGGTCAAAGTCTTTATTAAATAACTAAAGTGTCCATTCAACTTGCTGACAACCCAAACCTTAGACAAGTCTCTGCCTACATTAAGAGCCCAGCAATGCATAGATAAACTGAGTATATTACTGCATCAGCTAATGAAAATGGGCATGTTCATTTAAGTGCAACTGGTATAAGCATTCAGTCATCCTTGTATGATTTTTATACAGACCAGCCACTCACTGTAAACCCATAGATAAACTTGAATGTATAACAATGGAAGATTATGGCCAGTATTCTACAAAATTACTTAAAATGGGTTGATTCATAAACAAAAGAAACAAGGTACAAAGTTCAGCACAAAACACAGCAGTAAGAAGCTGAGAACTTGGCTAAAAATGTCAAGAGTACAACACAGGGCCAAGGCTACCCGTTATTAACTGTGTACTTACTAAAGTTAAATATTTCAGATGTTTAAGTTAAGAACTGATTACAAAATTATATCTACTTTTGTCCACTGTGCTAAACTAATTTGTTTTTAATATGGTAAATGTGCTATTGCATAAACACTTCAAAGCAATCTTCATTACAATGCTGTAAAGAAAGCTCCATATGCTGCATCTGAAACTTGGGATGTCAATGCAGTTCACAGTATTCACAATAAATACCCTCTTCCCTTTCAAATATTAAAGTCACTAATTTCTAATTACTTTGCATAACCTTGAAGCAACTATTACAAATACCAACAATGCAAACTTAATTGCTTGAATAATGAAAACAAATTAGTGGCAATTAAATTTGTAATACAAACAGTGCAAAGAAAAAGTATGGAGGCAAAGAGATAATCCTACTGAAGTGAGGTTCAGGCCTTGATTAGAACACCCTGCAAGTTGTATGCTACAACATGTGGTTGTATGCTACAACATGTTACAAGGCAGTATTATGCTAGGTTCCTGCAACAATTGGAACACATTTTTGTGAGACAAACCTCCTGGATGGCTAAATTGCACTCAAGGTTCAAACCAAAAAGTTGTAATGAAGTTAAATAGTTGCTTTTATGTGATACATTTTTACTCATCCTTTCCTATTTGACCAAAGAAGTGAAGTGCCATTTTGAAGCCAATGACTTGCCAAAACAAATAAATGCAATCCACACTAAATAAAAACTTTCAAGCATGTACTTCAAGGTTCTACTATTACTATATTAACTAGATAGTCCCTCAAAACTGTACCACTTAGAACTGCAGCGCTCCAAACAACTTAAGATGTCTTCCAAATGTAGACTGTTTAGTGGTAAATCCTAAGCCGTGCAGACTGTAGCTTTATACATCAGCTGCCTTAGGAAAGTTAAGGTACACAATTGCATTACTCTTCAAAGTTGTGGACAAACCCCAAATACAATATAGCCTAAAACTCATCTTTTAAGCCAGTAAGTTTAAAGTACACAGACATCTATGGCAGCATGATTACTTCTGTGTAAGGTAGCCATGACCTTTAATTTTGCAACAGCATTCAAGTGTAGATCTTAACTTTACTCATCTTAAGTCCCTTGTGCTAGCTTCCACCAACATGCATTTGCTGTTTTGTAAACTGAAGTGCTCTAGTTTAGTATCACATGAGAGAAGGTTCCATTTAAAAAACATCCTTGTATGTTTGTGCAGTTTAAAGTAAAGAAACCCATCCCTGCCTTTATAAGGGGGGGGGGGGGAAATGCTACATTGAGCAGGGATCAGGATCGGTACCTGTAAACATTGTTATTCCACTGCATCCATTACGGCAAAAGTAACTTAGACTAAAAAAGCCACTCTAATCCATTCAGAGCTTCTGTGCTGGTTTTGAAACGGTGGCCTCCGTCTACAGGCTTTAAAAAAAAAAAAAAACTGAAGCAGAGCTTAAAGCTGCACCACAGAGTTCTCTAAGTCCCAAACTCTGCCAAACATCCTATGACATTTTTCCACATTTATGGACTGAAAAAAGAAATTACTCTTGATAAATCAAGATATAGTTCTATACATACAAAGACATCACTGATGTCATAAAGTTCAAACTTCCAGTGAAAGACTAAGCAAACCTGATAGCTCCCATCAAGTTTACTACTACTGCATAAAGTACCCACTGTTTAGTTTTCCACAGTCATTCTGAGTGAAGGGCAGCATGTTGGTGGAGAGTGTGGGTATTGATAAAACCATTTGTCTCATTTGCAGATAGACTGCTGAAGTCAGCCACTGAAACAGCCATTTTGGCACTGGTAATGTGGTGTGTGTGGTTCTCAAAGTCCACACCAAGGTTATTTACAGAGACATCATTCATGAAAGATTCTGGGACAGCAATCCCCATTTTCAATCTCTTCGCAGGTCTTTCTGCCTCCTCACTGCACATGTTCATTTGGTTTAGCTCTGAATGATAAAAGCCAGTCTCAAATAAATTAAAACAATCACTTTCACCATTGCTAGGCAAGTTAAGCAATTCCTCTGTTCCAACAGGCACATGATTAACTGGTGCTCGGGGTAAGCTGTCCATGGGAGGGAAGGCATCATCCAGGCAGTTCACATCTGAAGTGTGGCAAACTGTAGCTACACTGTTTGTCAGTGCTGCAAAACAGATGAACACAAATGCAAATGAAATAGTTGTTTGTGTAGTTCCAACCAAGATTTTTTTTTTCTTGATTTACCTGTCAACTCATTGGCAGTGATAGAGTTCAGAATGCTTAGCTGTTGATCAGGAATGGTTTCTGTTCGACTATTGGATGTTAAGGCTGAAGAATGCACTGCTCCACCAAGGGATTCTGCTTCATCTACCAAACGATCCATGTAGTCCCTAAAAGAATATTGCATCCATCATGTATTATATAACTGGAAAACAACATCTATAAGTGATGATAGATTTAATTTCAGTTGCCATAGCCACTGAAGCTTTACACTGCAATGGCAGAAGAGTGAGGGGGGGGGGGAAGTCTTCTACATTTACGATTTGCAACAGGAAGCATGTTCCAAGAACATTTTACTTACGTAACTCCTGGATGATGGTTATATCTCTTCTTTCCAAATCTTGTTTGCTGAGCAAAGTAATCATAACGTTCTGACTTTTTCCACATGTAGTAGAAAGCCACACACTCAGCAACTGTTCTGGTTCTTACCTAAAGTGCAACAAGAAGAATTGACAAGATTAATGCAAAGACTTAGGTTTTGTCATCTTCCCAATTCCCACTCCTGCAATATTGATAGTTTTTATTGTTCTGGAATAAACCTTTGAAGATTTCAAAGAGACCAACAGTTTCAAGTATTACATTCATTCTACTCTATGCATTATTGGATTTTTTTTCAAAAACTAGATTGAAGCTCTATCTACTTTGGAAGTACTTATATATATGAAACATTTTAAAACTGTAAGATATACCCTCTCTTAGGATGGAAAAAACTGAGCAAATTAATGTCCTATGAGAAGTGAAGCACAAAAGACTTTGGCTACATATTCCACTGGGGCAGTCCAGAACTGTGCAGGCTTTGGCAGTAGAAAGCTATCACAACAGCAAATGCTTAAACAAGATTAGACTGTATTCTTGTAGAGAAGGTATAAATGACTCAAAATACTAATTTTGATCTATGTTAACTGTTTGTCTCTTTCCCCAAAATGCAGGTTGCTGTGTAAAGTCAGATTCTTGGACAAAGTCATTAGTACTACTTGTACTTATACTGACTTTTTGATGCAGAAACATTTCACATCATCATCACATCACCCACAGTTCCAGTTTTGTAACTATAATATACAAATCTCTTCCACAGAGTCTGGCAGTAAAATATATTTGAGCTTTCTCAAACATATAGAAGTATCAGTGGCAAAACCAAAATGCCTTGGGTGACATAGTAAACCTTGCTAGTTTAGGCACAGACACACCAGGCAGGGCAGGAAATTAACAGGTGTCTATATGCTAATACGTAACACCCCAGTGAACAAAGCCTTGCAGTGCAGTGATAAGGAAACACATCTTGCTAAGTTCCTCCACACACCAAATGTCTTGCCTAGCTGACACTTGCTCTGTACAAGTCACATCACCTCACACTGGGCCCCAGAACTTTCCCTAAACTTTCTGTCCTTCCACATGGGAAAAAAACACAGTAGATTTCTTAAACAAGTTCTGGTCCACAGTGACAGATACATCAACACACATGTTTTGTTCCATGTTGGAAAATATATTTTAAATCTCTGATGCATTAATGTTTATATGTAAAGTCCATTTAGAATCTGAACCACCTAAGTTATTTAGGATGGGTTAAACCAGGTATTGGGCAAGACCAGAAGACTGTTGAACAGCAACTACAACCCTATAAAGAAAAAGACCTTTCAGTGTGGTATCAAAAGTATAAAGGAGGCATACAAGCAATTTGGAAAAACTGATATTGTCAACTATTGCTTTTTGATAAAAAATTAAAAAAAAAAGGCACAGATGAGTCAATCAGAAGCAATCCAGACCAAGATTAGAACTCTCTTTTGGTTCAGAGATATTATGGATGAGATAAAAGAGATAAAAGAGATATTATGGATGACTACACTTCATGAAAACACAAAGAGCTCAGCATGATTCTGTAAACTTGCATCTTCCTGGTTACAAAATAAATTAAGCAAAGATGCATTCTTCTACAGCCATGGTATAGAAATATTGTTCACTTCTAGGGGAGGCACAAATTTGAACTGAATTGTAATGCACCTGCATAAATAGAAGTAATGTCAACAGAAGTTGATTTCAGAGATAATATACTGACTCATCTCACAATGCCTAATATTTCCAGTGGAAATACTAGTGAAAGGAAAGGAAAAATTATTTTAAAAATGCCGAATTTATTTTAATATGGTTCTTATTTCCCTCTTCTGTATGGCTTCTGACAAACAGATTGCTTTCACATATTTTCAGTATCACGCAATTTACTCAACTCTTCCTTTTAACTGTAAAATACTAACCTTGTTTTTCTGTATGAGATGAAAGTCTTTTCCATACATCAGAAGTGCATTTTCAAAGCTTCTGCATTCTTCTTCTGTCCATGCTGTCATCTCTTCTAGACAATTATAAAAGTAGCATGAAAAACTTGATTTCACTCACTAACCTTTTACAAAGAATAAAAGTTTTGTTTGTTATGGATAAATATCCAAATGCATTCTAAAAAAATAAGTAATTCAGTTATTTAGAACTGTGTTAATTCCCCTACTGAGAAGCTATCCTACCTAAATCTAACATTCTTCTTTACAAAGAATCATCTAGCAGAGTCTGAGTTCTGAAATCTTTCATCCTTGAGGGTAAAGGATATTTGAAAGATTTATTGTTCTTAATAAATTTGTCACCCAAAAATAGTGTTTGATTGTATCACTGAGGTGGTGTGATAATTTTTCTCAGTATTTCTTCTTACACAGGATACAAAGAACAGTGGTTATCGGAAAAAAGGAAAATCCTGCTCAGATGAACAGGCCTGCTCTAACTGAGTGAGCATCACAGACAAGAAGGCCTGATGGAGCTCAGCACTGCTGTGCAAACCACAGGAAGAGCACAAGGCCCATTTCCTCCTAGGCACTAAGGAGTCTAGGCCATGTCTTACCCAGGAGCCAGCTACCAGCATGAGTGCCAGCCTTGGTGCATGTCACTGTAAATCAGGCGAGAAATGGCGTGGGATGAACTGACATCAGCAGGACAATTCCAACCTGACACAGACAGCCAATGGAACCAGCACATGAGACAGACTCCCCAGAACCTGTAACACCTTGCCTGATCTCAAACCCCCTGGTAAGGCAGTGGACCCCTGGAAAAGGCATAATGAACTATGTGGGAGTGCCTCAGCACTAAGCCTAGGTCAAGCAGCCATACAGGGCCAACTGACTAGGACTACACTTAACCTGATCCAGGCTTTTGAAAAATAAGGGGTATCAGGGAATCTAGAACAAACCAAATAACCACCTGCTCCTAAAGATCCACAAATAACCCCTTAAGAGCTCCTAAGGAGAAACTGCAATTTTTTAAAAAATTTTTTTTAATGATTAAACCTGCATTTTCTAAAACCAGATTTTGGTTTGACAAACAAATTTATTTGAACTTTGGGGTGGGTATGGAGTACTAGTCCTTAGGATGGAATTCTGGTCTATGAGCCACAAATGGATAGAGGTATTTTTCAATCCTGAAACAGAAACCCAGATTCTAGAGAGGTATTGGATTTAGGATACAGCCCTGCAGCTGATACTTTGTTTAATGTCTACACAATCTCTTATACATGAGGCTCCTAAACCACTCTTTTAATAGTCCTTATTGCCCCGCTCAGCTTGATCTTAGTGTCCTGGTTTTGGCTGAGATAGTTTTCCTTTTAGTAGCTGGTACAATGCTGTATTTTGGATCCCGTATGAGAATAATATTAATGACACACTGATGTTTTAGTTGGTGCCAAACTGTGATTAAGGACATTCCAGTGTTCCACGCTCTGCAGTGATCAGGTGCGCAAGAGGCTGGGGGAGCATGGCAGGAGAGCTGATCTGAACTGGCCAAAGGGATATTCCACATACAGACTGACATGGCCAGGGTATGAACTGAGGGGAGCTGCTGGAAGGGAGCAATTGCTGCTGGGGGACAGGCTGGGCATCAGTCAGCAGGTGCTGAGCAACTGTACCTCTGTGCTTCACTCACCTTTCTGGGATTTCATTCCTCTCTTTCCCTTTCATGACAATTATTGTCGTCAGTGTCATTATCATTCTTACTATATTCTCTTTTTGCTTCAATTATTAAACTGTTGTAAGCTCAACCCAAAGTTTTACTTTTTCTCCTCCAATTCTCCACTGCACCAGGGAAGGAAATGGTAGGGCACAAGGAGTGAGTGAGCAGCTGTGTGTTACTGAAGTTGCCAGCCAGGGTTCAACCATTTAGATACTTGTCTCTCACAGCACCTATTTTGTACACACTCAGCTTCCCTTTAGATCCAGTTCTGAGCAGGGGGCCATATGCCAGAGTATCAACTTACAGCAGAATTCATAATCTGTTTGTGCTACACACAATACACATGCAAAAATACAGGACAAAGAACCATCTTTGTTAAATGACAGACTGATTTTCATTTAAGGGATTAATAAACAATAGGGACAAACAAGCTGGAAGCCCATTTTCCAATGCAGACTCAAGCAAAACTCTCCATGCCCTATGGAAGGAACTATACAGTAGAACCCGTTTAGGGTTGGCATAGCACAAATGTTAGCACAGTGAGAACAGAGTGGGGTTTATTTATTTATCTGGCTATGTTCTCCTAATTTTGATACAGATGTCACCAGACTGCAATCAATGATGATCTCAAAGAGATACTAAACAGTGGGTGAGAACTGCTTTATGGCAGCAGAATCACAGCTCTCCCCACCTCTCCCCTCCAACTGTTACAACAGTGGTGGAGGGAAGAAGAGATGTCCACAGCAAATTCTCAGCCCTTCCACAAACTGCAACTTCTGTAGCAGAAATTCCAAATGGCCAACTCTCAGACTACACTTAATTTGTGCTACAGTCACCATGATAGGGATGTGTGTGATAATCTGATTCTTACGCAAAAGTTTTCCACCGAACTTTTTCTTTTATAGAGACACTTTTCTGAAAAACCAAGTACTCTCTTACCCTGAGATGCCTTTCCATTTGAGCAGTATCTCTCAATTGCTTCTTTAACATTATGGCTACTTTTAAGAAGTTCATAAAGCGCCTATAAAACAGAAAAAGTCTTTAGGAAATGTCAAAGTTCTCTAATATCCAATCTAGACCTCCAAAACTAGTCTTCCAGTGAGCATATCTAATGTCAAAAAAAAAAAAAAGGATTTATCTTTACACATGATGAAAACTTAAAAATAAGAACCAAAAGCAAAACCACACAAATGTAAAATACTTCATGCAATTTTTAAAAAGGCTGAATTTGTCAACAGTATAACAATCAGAAATGTCACAGATCACAACACTGCCAGCATGCAAATACTCATGACTTTTAAACATGTGCTTAAAATTTTTCATAAGATCTTGACCCAATAATATCCAACTAAAGAATGAAGAAATTGACTAGTGGTGCCTTTATAATACAAGGCAGAGAAGGAGGCCACATGTTAATTATCAAGTGCTGCATCACAAATGGAACAGGATATAAAACCTACTTGTTCATTGTCCCGTGTATGTAGTCCTTCAGGAATTCTGCCAATCATTTTTTCATTTCCTGTTCTTAAGGAGGTTTCAAAAAGGTATTCTTTAACTTTACTTTCTGAGATCACATCAGGTTTCCAAAGTAAATGGTCTTCATTTTCATAAGCTGATAAAACAGAAAGCCATTAATGCCAGGCATACCATTTTTAAGGCTGCAATATTAAAAGCTATTTCACAATTACAAAAACCAGGAACACAAGAGTAATCAAGCATGATCATATCACTTTTAAACTGTAGCTCACTTTGCCTATTTAATTTTCAACTAAAATTTGCCAAAAATTTTGTAACAGAATGACAATCCATATCACAATGTGGTAATTTTTTTTCCATTCAGTAGCATCTGAACGCTCTTAAGAACTTGGTATGTTGAATACTTTACATGTAATTAGGATGTAAAGTCCTCCACAGTATACGGAAATGACATCTGATTTGACAACAACTCTCAGACAACTTATTTCAAGGACAATACACTGGAAAAGCACGAGAGTTGATCTGAACCTTTGTCATTCTGTCCATATGTTTCAACACTTTTTAGTTTATAGATTAAACTATAAATCCTTTACTCTGATCAACCGATGTGACTACCATCACACATCATGTTTCATGTGCTCTCTTGGCAATACAGAATTTGAGTTATTTAACTCAAACACAGAACCATAAAAATTGTTATAGCAGAAAAGATGGAGATGCTCAAAGCTCTCCTAAAACTGAAGGAAACAACATTAGACTACAGTGAGGCATAAAATGACACCTCTGAAAGTTCTTTTACGGTTTAGCAACATAGAGTGCTTTCAGACAGACTTTACAAGTGTCAAGTTTATAGGAGAGCAGAACTGCTTTCTAGCACAATTCTGGTAGCTCGCACTACATGACACAAATGTAAGCCCCTGTTTGCCATCACTAGCTCTTCAGGGACTACAGAAAAGGCTTTCATAGATTTGTCCACCCCTACAACGAAGCCCAACCTTCCAGAGTACTACTGACAGTCATTTTCAGCTTTCTTTATCAACCAAGACAACGCAGCACTTTTTGCTGGAGTCCATGACTAATAATCTTAAAAGCAACTCCTTGAGCTGTCTTATCTGGGTGCTACCCATTTGCTACCCCTTAGCCACACCATCAGACAAGACATTCATTGGTTCTCTCTAGTCCCAGTTCATTACAGAGAAAATTGCCAGATTAACCCCTCCTTGGTCATCCTCTGGTAATTTGCACTTCCTTAGTTCTTGGCTAAGGAGAAATCAAGATGTGGAAATAATAAATGAATTACCCACATAAATCCAGTTCCTCCATTTCTTGCAATCCATTAGCATCATACTTGAATCTTAAAATATTGGAGGCTTTCCTAGATCTTAAGCAACACAAGAAATGTTCACTTCCTAATGCTTCCAGCCCCATCACTACCAAGATTCTTCTTCTCTATTGCAAAGGATTATTTCTCAAAAGAGCGGGTGGCAACGTTGAAAAGACTCAATACAATTCACTCAAATAATATCCCCATTAAACATTACAGTAACAACAAAAGTGCCTTACAGAATATCAAAAATTTACACAAGAAGAACAGAACGCCCTTCATTTATCATTATATCGCCCTACCCATTTCTTAATTCCATAGCTGTTCCACCCATAAGCAAATTTTTTTTGCATTATTTGCCTTTTTCATTCCACAGCTATATGTGCTAGGTTTCTGAAGAAACAAAATAAAATGCTATTAAATAAAGCTCTTTTTTCCACTCTAGCACAATTGCAGTTTTACCTAAATTTGCACTGGAGTAACATCATACTTGAAACATCACATTTTTAAGAGACAGTATATCAGGACCTATACCAAGGAAATTTAAAATAGTTTATTGTTTGGTTTTCCATATCAATTTTGTAACTCACATGGTTTTACATGTCAAAAAAAAAAAAACCCAAGCAAGGAAAAATACTGTTTTGAACATCTTCAACAGCAACTAACTTACATGCTCATAGACTAGCAATGCTTTGCCAATGGAAGTACTCCCTTCTTGCCTTACAGTTACTTGCCTCCTAATATTACCAGATACTTCAAAATTAACCCACCAATCCTGCCTTGAGAGTCACGCTTCTGAGATGTAAGTATTCAGTTGCACTACTTCAATTTTCTACTGCCTTTTTTTAAAGGTATCTGAGACTGTGGCTAAGTAATTGAATTGACCTTACAAATTTAAGCAACATTTTTCCATCAAATGCCATACAGAAACATAAAGTAAGAACAGTCACAAGAACTTACCCTTTTCATCTGCACTGCATCTGCCAAGGTAAGCTGGAATTTCAGCCTGGTACTGTGAACCAACCATTATTTCCTGAAAATGTAATAAAAATGAAGAGAAAAAGTGACTAATGGTATTTTCTGTATGGAAATTTTAAAAATGTCATTAACCTGGCACGTGACAGGATTCCAGAAGGAAGGTACTCTTTTACATACATACAAAAAATCTTAATGGATTTTTCTTAACAGCAAAGTTTTTTTTAACTTTTAAAAAATATAACTATTACCTTTCTCAAATCTTCAGGTGAATTACCACTGTCTGCCTCTACATCTTCACCATCAGATTCTTTATCTCCATCACACATGGTGTTTGCTTCAGACACAAAGAAATTTGGTTTTAGCTACGAAGAATTTACAGTTCAAGCACAGAACTACAAGATATCATTTACTTTTGAAAGGAGCACCTGCTTTTATTCAGGCAGACATTTATGATGAGTCTGTTGATCCACATCTCTATCAAAACCAAACTAGAATGAAGTCAGAATGCACTGGTACTTGTATACTGCAGAACTGAAGCATTTATCATCATTGCAAATGACATAATCTACGGTATTTCCAACAGCCAAAAGGAAATGAGATGAATTTTTTTTGGTTGATTTTCTCAATAAAAGCTTATACTTAGAGAAAAAAACAGAAAACTTCCTGGGCTGTGACATAGCCTTGGGTTAATCACAAAGAGAGTAAAGCTGAAGGCATGTCTTTATTACCTACTAAAACCTTTCATCAGAAGTTTTAATGGGCATTCAAAACATTCCTTTAAACCAGGCTGCCTTGGCATGGAACAAAGATACAGAAGACACACACAAAATGGAGCAAGTAAAAGAGCAAAAAACTGCTTATTCCTCTTCATTTTTTTTCCCTCCCCTTAGGAAGAAATAGAGTGGAGCCCTCCAAACAAATCAAATACATTACTCCATAGAATAACTCATATTTTAGAATCTGGAACGCTGTGGCACTGGGTTCTGAAGTAGCTCTCTTTATATAGTTGTATAATCCCCAGCAGAATGGAATCCACAGTTCTGACATGATTACAGCTATTTTTTATTCTCCAACTTCAAAAAAAACATACTCATAAATTGGCCTGAAATTTTAGCTTCATCACAACTAAAAAGAATCACAAACATCAGAGACAATATCCAAGACTGTACAGATTGAAGCTCTTCTTCTGTAATCATTACTACAATCACCAATCTACATGTTTTTGGTTTTACAACTAGCAAGCAAGCAGCTAACTAGAATGCATGGAACAACCTGCCTGGACAATCACAGGCAATTATTTTGCAAAGTTAATGTAAATTTTACAAAAACAGTCTATGTTACATATTAGATATACATATCTTAAAGCAATGTTATCTTAGAATCTGGGAAATGGACAGAGATCACAAAAAAGATGGAAATGCCAACGGCAGAGAACTGACATCTCCTTCCCTGAAATGGTGGATATTTGATTTTAAAATGTCCAGCTTAGAGTTCTAACAAAGTAACATTTTGAAAGAAAACCATGACAACTGAGAACAAAGATGACTGTTTCTTAATCCTCAGTACAGATATGGAGCTAAATACTTTTTTCTGTGAAGCTGCCACACTTAAAATGTCATATTCATTAACAGTTCACAAGTGCAGCATGTTTTGGAGTTTAACTGAAAAAAAGGGGCCTTATAATTTTTAAGTTTTTTGTATCTCTCTTTCAATACAAAAGTCTTGCATTTACCACACAGCAGCATGCAAAGGGCTATGATTGCTGGTGACTGAGGCAGCACATTCCCTTTATCCTCCCCTCCTCTAGAGGAATGAAATCCGCCACGGAATACCTTAAGATACTTGCCAAATTAAAACTGTGATAAAAGTCCTCCACATTGCTTTAACTCTAGGACACCAGTGAACAAATGAGATGTAACAGGCAATGAGAAATATCTCATCCAGGTTGGATAACTGAACCACTGGTTATCAGATCTTTCCCATCATAGCTCCATGGATAGTGAAATTTTGCTGGTCATGGGTTTAGAGGCCCCATCCCATATAAAACTACTTTGGCTCACCCCATGAAGTCCTATGGAAAAGTTTTGAATGTGTGAAGGGAAATAATCACAAAGACACTGCGTCCCAGTTCACATCCACAGGCTGCAGGGAGGAGTAACTAGCTTAAAAGCAGCAGCAAAAATTTTAGTAGAGAAACACTAATTTAAAAGAATGGGTTACATATTCATATAATTCACTAACATATTGAAAATCATGAAGAGTGGTCCTCAGTACTGTATTAACTATTGATTATGAAGTCACTGTATTTATAGAGAAATTAATTTTACTTGTGCTTTGAACAGAGAACCAAATAAAAGTCTTTTGGGTAATCAGTAATACCAACGAAAGGCCATGTTCATATACAACATCCTGCAGAGCACTGTTTCTCAACTCCTAGTACAGTGAGCAGTACTCCTCGATTTCGGTATGTTAAGGTACGAAGCTATATATAATGCTAAGATGTTTTGAGTACTATTATCAAATTAGGTTTCCTACATCTTAATGGCCGAGGGAAGAAGTCAGTAGCCTCATGTGAAGTAACTGATGGTGTCAAGTCATCAGCAGAGGATTGTGTTTCTTCATCATCGCCCGACAAGAGGTCTTTAGCGATTTCCTCCTGTATCATTAAAATAAAAAAATAAAACCTCAGAGTGACTATTAAGTGTAAACTGGTATGCAGTTAGATTCAGCCAGTTGCAAGCCTCATTAATTAAAATGAGTTACCTTACCATAAGAAAATTTAGCAGACCATACTCCCTTAATTAAAAAGCTAGTTTGCTCCCCCTAACTCTAATAATATAACCATTCATTTCAAACATAGGGGTTCACTCCCCCTTTGTTTTCTGTTAAAACAAATGCACAAGAAATAACTTTTGAAAGTATCAGTCTCAGATGTTCCTACAATTTCTTCCAGTAAGAAACACTAATGGCAACTGCGTCACATATTTAGCATTCTGACATTCTTTGCATCACAGGTACACTGAAGCTTTAAAACTCAGGCAGGCTTTTGTAGACTTGCTGAGAGCATAGCTCCAGATAATAGACAACTTCCCAAAACACATAAAAATCTAATGCTTCTGTAGGTTAAAGAAACCATATTAAGAAAGAAAAAGCACACTTCCTCCACAAGCAGACATGTTTGAACCCCTCTGACAGAGATTTGGAAAAACTGTATTAGACAACAAGCCGACTACATTTTTGTAGCCTCAACACAATCGTGAATCCTAACGAGAATCAGATGTGCAGAGCCATCATTATATCCTCCTTTCTGTGGATTTTACCATTACATCATACTGACAGAAAAAAAAAGACATATACTTACTACTTGCATATTTTCTAAGCTCAGCTACAAGCTGCACATGCTTTGTAGCAAAAATCAAAATGAAATCTCAGAATTTAAAGACAACTTGCAAACCACAAAAGCTGAAGTCTCAGGTGTTTATATCAGCAATGCAACATATATAGTCACTGCATGTAAAACAATCTCTCTCACTCCCCAAAGCTAAGACCTTCCCAAACGATATGCACTTGAAAATAAAATTCCAAAGCATTCAAGAGTGCATTTTCAAGTTTTTTTTGTACCATTTTGGTACTTGATGTGTGCTGGAAGTCAGAGTTATTTCTGGACATCGCATGTATTATAAAAAAATCCCACTTAAGTAAAAAAAGCCCAAAACAACTAACAAACCACCTACTTAAAAGTTCTTTGCATGTGTTTCAGAAGAATTGTTGACATATTTGTCTTTTGTACTAATGTAGCGACATTAAAATTGCTATGCTTGAAACTATCATTATTAGAACTAGATGCACAACATCCCTGAAGAGGTAGGAACCGAGAGGAACCATGTATATAGAAATTAACAAAGATACGAATTTTGTAACATCAAGAGATTATGACGTAATTTAAGGCCACCTGGTTTTCTGCTTTTCAACAACGGTTCAGGTGAAAATGGCTCTGACTTACTTTATCTAGAGTCATATCTGGAAGTTCATCTGCAAGTTCACTTGGAGAGCTATTCGCACTGGAACCTGGCATAACTGGAATCGTGGATTCATAGCCATAGAATGCTAGTAAATCTTCCAAAGGCATGTTTCCTTCCTAATACAAAAAGATTTACAACACTTCAACATATTGCCAATTACTTGTAAACAGTTCAGATCTAAGATGACAAGACATATTTTGAAGAACAGAAGTAAAAAAAGCAAGCAAAAAAACCTCAACTGAAAGCAGGAATGATTACACGTTTAAAATATTTTGATTCTATGACAAAAATAATTCATAAACGGATCTCTTGGCATATAGTGAAGTTCTGTCAAGCTACTGGGGAAAACATTTAACTAGATGAAACTAAAGATCAAGTATTAAAAATATGCTTCTTATCTGATTGATACTATAGAACATGATTTGCCAATATTTCCTCAAGAGAGATACAGAAAACCTTGAATACTTTATTCCTACATAGTTATAGTTGCATATGTGAAAACCCCCACAAAGTAAACCAATACGGCAAATTATAAGCCTTTCCTTTCATCTCCCGCACTATGTATTTTATATTAACCATTGAGAAGGTAACAAGAGAAAGACAGCAAAGAGAAGGCAAAAATCAAAAGGCTTGATTTTGAACTTGTCCTTTCCAATACCTTTTAATCAAGTGATTCTAATAACTATCATCGTACTTGCATCCTAATACAATTAATAAAACAATAAACACTGAATATTTATTTTTATTTACCTGGTTCAAGACACCAAAGTATTAAAAATATTTTCAACTATTTATACCCTTACAAGTTATACCTCTAAAAATTTATTGTTGAACTCATACACTGATTAAATTGGTTTTTTTTCTTTACTCAGGCAAGGTCTTGGTCCTTGCAAAGACTTTTCACAATGGATAAATGGAAGCTCATGTCCAAGTCTTTCCATGATCAGGACCTAAAGTAATAAAGTGTTTAGGATGAGTGGCTCTCAGTTCTTCTTTCTTCTATTACAGAAACAGTAAAGAGAACTTTGCGGAGTAACAACTCCATTTTAACCATCAGACCTGGCAAAATGCTTCACTACTATAACAGCAAGTTCATAATCAGCAAAAATATAATTGTAAAAGTAGTAAGGGAAAAAAAAAGAGAGAGAATCAGGAGTATAAACACAGTCACGTCCACATTTGTTTCCACATGGACTACATAAATACAATGTTGTATTTGATGCTAAAAATTGCACTTTTTTGGAAGTCTGTTGACTAAAACCTGCACTTGCGCTGAGTGGTGTATGTGGGTCACCAAACAGTCATGCAAAAAGCATCATTTTGTGGGTGTTCAGCATTCAGCAGGCATTTAGAATGGGTGACACACTGCTACAGATGAACAAGGGGTGTAAATACGAAAAACTTCTTATTAAGAAGTGTAAAATGGAATAGGAAAAGCCAAAGACCACACTGATTATTTCGTATACCTACTGAATGCTAAACTGATGAAACTAAGACATGGCAATATCATTTATACAGCAAATTAACATGACCCATCATGCCTAAAACAGGGTTATCTCCATACTGGAAAAGTAAAACCTGACCAACATACTGAAATACAGCTAGATGTCACTTTAATAGTATGCAAAATGTAGTTTCAACATACAAGTGATCTTAGATGACATGACTCTAAAACCTGCGCCAGTGATTTCTCTACCAAAGCAAATGTGAACACTAATACCTTTGAGAAGCTAAATGCAGCCTTTTCTGTGATGGTGCACAGCTACAGCCTAATCTGAATTCCTTTTAAACAAGCTGCAAATGCATTTTTGCAGAAAACTGCACTATACAATACATATTGAAGGACAGGTTGAACATTCTTTTCACTGGGAAAGTTACAAGATGGACAGATACTCACAAGGGAGAGAGTCCTCTTACCTTTTCTAAATCTTCAATTTCAGAGCTGAAATTTTTGCTTTCTTCCATCATTTCCTCCTCTTCGAGAGTTCGCTCATCATCATAATCGTGTACCAGCATTTCAGCAGATGGGTCAAAGTCATGATCCTCAGATGATAAAGAGCCAACTAGCAAAAAAAACTTAATTTGAGAAAATTTTTCCTCTATACCAATATATGAAATTAAATTCCACAAAAAAAAGAGTCACAAGAATTCTTTTACAAACAGTTCAGAACTCTCAGTGGAGTAACAAATTTGTAAGTACTTGACAAATTCAGCTGCTTTAGCAGACCTTTCCTTTTCATATTTTCAAGTAATAAGCACAACTTTGTCTCTTACAATACATAGAATACTTGGGGAAAGTACCTAAACAACCAAAACAAAGTTTCAGAAAGTACAATCCAAAATTAGTATTTTAGTGAATAAAAGTTTGGTCAAAACACCCTTGAAATCATCATTAGGATATATAAAGCATGCACACCACAAGATTTCAGAAGCTTCAGGACTGTGATCTATAGACTCCAATTTTATTTATGTGATTTATATGGCAACAAGCATAGTTTTTCACTGGCAAACAGGTAACTTAGGTTATGAATTCACATCCTATTAACAGTAAAATAAAAGGAGACTCTTTTCACTTCCAGTGACTTTAGCCTCACAAATGGGTCTTCTAATAAAACTAACTTGTAGCACTTGATTTAAAAGAATAAACAAAGCAGAGTTTCAAGCAATATTATGGAAAATACACCAAAAATAACAAAATGCTTCTACTGGATCACATTAATTAACAAGCCAGTGTGATAGCTCTGTGGTCCAACAGACATTATTTCATTACTGGTGATACTCAGAGGTCATCACAAAAAGATGTATTATTTTAAATGCATTTTGTCATTTGAAAGGTTATTAAATTCAAGAGTTTAAACATTAAAATATTCTGCACCAGAAGTCAACGTTCTACAGCAAAGAATTACCAAATTACTGGGTGTTTTGTTCCTTAATGTTCACATTTTTATGTCTTTCAGGTTGGAGAAAAAACAGATAAGGATATTTCTCTTTAACTTCTCATTTTCCCCTTCCATACTAGTGCTCTGTTGGAATCCTGGGCTTTCAAGCATCAAAGAAAAGGTTTATCAAGTATTATTTATATCAAGGAGCTTCTTCAAAAGTTTTGAAGGAAATAGCTACAAATTTTCAGCCCTCTTCAGAAAATAATACAGTATTCTTCATGGCACTGCTTTCAGCCTTGAAAGAGACAGCTGTATATACCAATATTTCTGGACCTTAAATAAAGCAATTTTTCATTATTTATGCTAAGTGGTCAGTCCGTACACGCAGGTAATTAAACTTTGTTTAGCTTGCTTAAAATGAGGCAAAGTTTGTAATATCATACTGCAGAGAAACATTCAGGCCAAACATGCTTTTTATTCACATGCTACTCATATTATGGTCTCATAGAACTTTCAGCATAGCTGACGCTACCACAGTTCCAATAATCACATTACGTGTTTAATTCTCCTGCTGCTGGCCATCACATCCAGCTCAAGTTTTAAGAAAGTATTAACTGCATAAATCTAACACGTATTTTTAAGGGTCTACTCGAGATTATTGCTTCAAATTGCTTTTCTAACTCATTTTCCATTTAACGCAAAGGGAAGTTCTGTTCGACAGACTTTACGTTAAAAAGTCCCACTTCTCCTGTAATTCTGAATGGTCAACACCCCATTTAAAATATTGAAAATTATACTGAAAAATACAAGCTCAAGAGATTTCATAATAGTTAAAGATGATGACAAACACTTCAGAAGGCACTTGTACAGAAGCAAATATGTTCCCCAAATATTTGAGAATAGCCCTTCTGATGTTAATGATGCTTGGTTGTATCATGTATTCCAAAGAACCTTAACAGCAGTTAGTTACAGCCTTAAAAGTTACTTGTCATTATGATTTTAAACATCTTCTATTATTACCAAGAAGTCAAAAATATAGATAAGCCTGTAGTTATCAGCAACAAGAGAAGCTGTCTCTCTCCAAGCTATCTGGCTTTACTGAGATGCTGATTTAGAAGTGCTACACAACTTTGATTTTTGGTTCTGAGCAGCAAATTTCTAACTGCAACTGGACTTAAGTGGAGGATTCCGCAGCACACATCTCCTCTTAAAAACCTGGCAGGCGGTTAACAGCGTGCACACGAAGCCTTAGGGAAACTACGAGGGGATAAATTTGGGAAGGAGCAGCAAGGAGAGAGCGGCGTGTGGGCGACAGGACGAGTGCCGATGCAGGAGGTGGGCGAGGACGAACCTGGGCTCGAACTCCCAAAGGAAGCCTGCAGGGAGAAAAGAGCGAAGTGAGAGCGGGCTCCCTCCAGCCCGGCAGCAGGCAGGGCTCTTCATTTCACGGGGCTGTCCCGTTTCTCCGCCACCCCGCTTTCTCCCGCTCCCCTCCGGCCTCAGCCCCTGCGTCCCGCCCTGCTGGCCGCTCCAACCCGCTAACCCTCGCCCATCCCTCCTTCCCTCGCTCCCGCCTGCCGCTCTCCGTCCCTCCTCCTCCCGTCTCAAGGCCCCCAGGGGCCGCGCCAGGCCCGGCCGCCTGTCCCGCTCCCTCCGGCCCCGGCCGGGACGTGACACGGACCGGACCGGCCGCCGCCTCCTCCCCGCTCCCTGCCCGGGGCTCGCTCCTCCTTCCTCCCGCCGGGTGGTTCTCCATGGCCCGCGCCGCGGCGGCGACACCGCCGGCCCGTCCCGCGGCCCCTCCGCCGCCCGCGGGCCGCGCACCGGCACCGCGCCCGCCCCGCGGCCTGGTCGCGCAGGCTCCGCCGCCCCGGCCCCGCCGCCCCGCCGGCCCCGCCGCGCCGCCGCGGAGGCGCCTCCCGGGGGCGCCGGGGCGGCGCGGGGGCGCTGCGGGCGCGGGGCCCCGCGGGGCGCCGGGCGAGCCCCGCGCCCGACCCGCTCTGCCCGCTCACCTCCGCCATATTGGGACGATGGGGCCGAGCGGCGGCGCCGCGCCGAGTGCCCGGATGGCGCCGTGAGCCAATGGCGGCCGCGGGCCCGCCGGACCGTCCGTGCGGACGCGGGGGGACCGGGACGGGCCGGGCCGGGCCGGTCCGGGCGGGGCGGCGGAGGCGGGGCAGGGAGCGCCGGGACCCGCCGGGACCCTCCTCTGGCGGCGCCGCCCCGGCCGGCGACAGCGCTCGGCCCGCCCCGGCCCGGCCCCGCCCGGAGAGGGCGCCCGCCCTGCCGTCGGGGGCTGCTGCTGGGGCTGCCGGCGCAGCGCTCTGGGCTGGCCGGGGCCGGGCAGCTCGGGCACCCGGGCTGGAGCGCCGTGCACAGCGGAGCCCGCCGTGTGGCCTCGGTACCGAGCCCCTTCCCGGGTGCTGATGTGCAGGAGGGCTGGCGGCTACGCTGACCCCTCACCCGAAGTGTCAGGAACATGAAACAAAACTCCAAAGCCTGCAGCCTTTCTGGTGTGCGCTGTCTGCTCAGGCAAACAGAGAAAGTAAATTTACTTTGCAGTGTTTTTGATGTTTTTATCTAGAACGTCCAACGTCTATTATGTGCAAGTTGTATCTACACCATTTTACAGAATTACAGAAATGTTAGGGTTGGAAAGGACCTCAGGATATCCCCTAGTTCAAACCCTTGCCAAGGCAGGGTCTCCAATTCTTTGGAGTTGAATGTCTCCAAAGAACGAGCCTCCATTACTTCCCTGGGCAGCTTGTCACAGTGCATTGCCACCCTCAATGTAAAGAAGTTCTTCTTTATGTTTAGTTCTTCGAATGTTTTAATTTATGGTCATTACTTGTCCTCCTATTGCTGAGCACCACTGAAAAAAGTCTGGCACCATCTTGTTGGCACCTGTCTTTGAGAAATTTATACACATTAATGAGATCTCCTCTCAGTCTTTAGACTAAACAGGCCCAGCTCCTGTAGTCTCTCCTTATAAGAGAAATGCTCCAAACCCCTCATCATCTTTGATGCCTTCCATTAGACCATCGTTGGTAGCTCCTTGTCTTTCTTGTACTGAGGAGCCCAGAACTGCACACTGTACTCCGGATGTGGCCTTACTAGGGCCAAGTAGATGCAGAGAAACTACCTCCCTTGACCTGCTGGCCACAGTCTTCCTACCTTCTTAGTAGCATTTTTTGTCCCTCTACTCATAAAGTTGGATTGGCCTGTCTTCAACCTTATTCTTTCACCTCAGGCTGTAAAGACTGATGCTTTTAATTTTGGATTCACAGGTATCTGCTTCTGGCCAGAATTTCAATGGCCATACTTGCTATATTGAATATTGCTCTGGAGGAGTCTGCTGGAGGGGTGGTATGTTTCACAGCAACACTCACAGGCAGTAGTGCCCCAGGCTGTGTCCCACATGGGGCACTGGGGAGGCTCCAGGTTGTACATGAAGTGAATGGCTCCTTTGGATGCATCCTAAATTAGGTTTGCAGACAGTGTAGAGATCTCAAGCTACTCTAGGAATTTGAGCAGGAGAGTTCTAATGCTCAATTCGTTCTTCTGGGACCTGTTGCTCTGAGAAACAGTAAATTAAATTGTGTCATGCTGCACTGCTGAGTCAAATGTAATTCCAGTACTCACCCTGTTTGTATGCCTTCAAACTACACAGCAGCTTCAGTGTAGTCATGTTGCTCTCAATGTACCTGGGGTAAGATGGTCACAATATAAAAATTGCACAGCTTTGCAGAAATTCATTTTTTGGGGAAAATTGTCACGATCACTGGCAGCTTCATCAGTACCTCAACCTCTGTTACCTGATCAACCTTCATGTTTGTTCAGAGTTGTCTGGTTAAAAATTGTCAGCGACACAGATGGGCTGTGTTAGGGTACACTGCACATACTCAAACATTAAGAATGAAGAGTCAATCCTTTCCACTCAAAAATTAAGAAAGCAGAATTGGTGTTTTCCACCTCTGAGTGATCCAGAATGCCATTATAACCTCCTAATGCTACTCAGCCTGTCTAAGTTTTGTTCCCTCCAGATAAATCCAGTTCCCTCTTCTCTTGAAGCTTCAGGGTGGGTAAGGCAAATAGCTTCCAGGAACTCAGAATGTGTAACACATACACAAGCCTGTTCATCTTATCAACAAAACAGTGCAGAAAATGCAGCAGGAAAAATTCTCAGTTCAGGGAAGTGCATATTTGCTACTATATACATTTTATTAATAGAAATTCTCCTCAATTTGGGTGCAAGTACCTATTTCCTAACTCCTGAAGTAGTTTACTTCGGAGTCATTTAACTGTTTAACATGATTTAGCTTTTCAATTGTGTGCAATTTTACAGAAAAATCTGTTGTTAATTTGCTACTTACTATATTTTATCACATTTAGAAATGAGTTTTTAAATTGTAATTTACTGCTCTTTGATAAAATAGTAAGAGATCATAGCTCTATCACAGCAGGTCATGATGTGTATTCCAGAGCTGCCATGTAAGTTGCAGCAAGTATTCTGGAAAAACTAGTGCTCAGACTTGTGGATGGGGGCTATAAGGAGAATAAAAATTACTGGATTCTAAAGCATAACAGTGAAAAAATTTTTCACTGATAGTTTTGCACTTTGAAATTATAGCTATACAGAAAAGCATACAAATATTTGCATATTCCAATACCTAAAAAAAAAAAAAAGAGACAGAAAATATGGATCTTGACGATTTGAAAAGAGTTGCTATGATCCTGTATCACAGTGGGGGTTGGATTGTGATAGCAGTGTCTGTAATGCAATTATATCCTATGCTGTTACAAGATGTTTTACCTCCCAGTAGTTTTTACTGAGTACAGATCAAGATAAAGAGTGAGGATGGTGAAATTACTAAGCTAAAATTGTTTTTCATGGAAATGGAAAGGAACAGGCATGTGATTGCACCACTTTCTCAATTTTTCTCCAGGAACAGGCATGAGAACCTGACATGCTTGTAAAGTGCAGCTTGGAAACAAAACTGCCCTGTAGTTTGGTGGAGTCTGGCATGGCACTGGTGTGGAGCTTCCTCTGGAGCCCACTGCTTTCACGAGCATGTTTCTGCCATCTGCCTCGCTCCCCAAAGAGGAAGGCAAGGTGAGATTGGTCTTTCCATTTTAAAAGGACTCAGAATTAGACATGGTAGAACAAAATATGCTTATGCATGTATAGAGCAAATCAAATAATTGCATCAATGTAGATGCAGTTTTCTGTAGCTACTGTGCATATAAAAACACATGGAGTTCTATATTTGAAGGTGTCTTTTCTCTTGTATTGGAATCAAGAGGATGGGACGAAAATGTGCCTGAACTGTACTTTTGAAAGTAATGGAGGATGATACATTTTATATGTGTTTTGGCTATATTTTATCATCTAACTTACTCTCAGATTTAAAAAAAAAAAAAAAAAAAAGTTTCAATTGATTGAAACAGTAAAAAAAGTGGAAATAAATAAAATTAATTATAAAAAACCTGAAACAAAAAGCCCCCAATAATGCTATGAAGCTGTAGATGGGGAGCAGTTGTAGATGGTGTGTTGTAAGATAAGGAGGGCAGAAGCTCTAGAAAAACATGACTTGATCTGTTGCATTTTTTCTCCTTTACTCTCAAAGAGGGGTAAAATTTAGTCTTTTGCTTCCTGCACTCTTAATGTGTGCTGTCATGAGCATATCTAACAGACACTTTATGATCAGAGATTACCATAAACATGTTTGGAGTCATAATCTGTATCTATCTATTTACCTTTTCACTTCAGTCCACACTCTTCCAGCAAATGGTTGCCCAAAGCCCTGCAGCATTGGCCTCAAATAGCCCTTTTTATAGGCACAAGAAAAAAAGCAAAGCCTGCTTGTTCAGGAAATTGAGCTGGTCTTAATTTGTATGTATTCTTTGAGCTTTGAGATGGGAAGATGAAAGGAGCTCCATCTGTACATCAGGCATGTCATTTACTACTCCTAATTATATTTCTTGTTGTGCAGATGCCATTGATTTGAGGATTGTATTTCAACAGAGAATAGATGTGTGGAATAAGTTTTAAAATCCCCTAAATGTTTGTCATGGTTTAACCCAGTTGGCAACTAAGTACTGTGTAACTGTCTGCTCACTTTTCCCAGGTAGGAAGAAAAGTCAGGAAAAAAAATAAAACTTGCAGGTTGAGATAAGAACAGTTTAATAACTGAAACAAAATAAAATATAATAATAATAATTAGAACAATATCAATAGTATCTTAATCATCAACAACAATAATAACAAAAGAGAGAGAGAGAGGAATAAAACCCCAGAAAGGCAAGTGATGCACAAATGCAGTTGCTTATCACCCAGTGACAGATACCCAGCCTGTCATCCTGCAGCAACAATGAGTCCTTCCCAGCCAGCTTGCCCCAGTTCATACCCTGGGCATGTTGGGTTTGGCCAGTTCAGATCAGCTCTCCAGGCCATGCTCCCCCAGCCTCTTGTGCACCTGATCCCTGCAGAGCACGGGACATTGAAGTGTCCTTGGCTATGGAAAGTATTTACTAATTAAAATAACAATAATAAGAATGAGAACAAGAAGAGCTAATAACAATAATAAACAACAACATAATTTTAGTAGTGAGCAAAGCAGCTCACTTTTGGTGAAGCTTATGACAACCAGCAGATTTATAGCAAGATGTTTTATCCAGACCTACAGATATATGACTTAACACGAATGACTTATGCAAATAATGACAGCACTGCTAATTACACAAGAGATGCACACAAGAGATAGTGTAAAGCGAATACTTTAATTTAGGAGATTTTTACAGAGGTTGTCTAAGGAAGGCTTCCTAACAGGGACCTACCCTAGGCTGCAACTTTCAGCTCTCCTTAAGTTTTAACATCTATGGAATGGATAACCCTGGTGCGAAGGGAATGAGCCCTATGCTCCCTTGAAGACACAGCTTTCCCAGGAAGGTCTTCTTGCTTGGAGAATGCATCTTTCTGATTGTCTTCATACTGATATGGGACTGCCCTTGCAATATAACTGAAAATAACTGTTAGCTATGCAAACAAAAACAGGCAATTGAGTACCTCCTCCGTATGCCTGACTGTTGGGCAAGGAGGAAGTTTTTAATGAAAGGGTAGGTGTGTAATTCAATTATAAACAATTGAGAGCCTAATGAGAAACAGTTTCTCCTTAGTATTGCACATTGCTAGTTTCCATTTTATAGCATTGGCAGATGTGTCACACATTATGAAGGAAAAAAACCTACTGTGCTTTTTGGTGTCTCTCAAAATATTTTAGATGCATACACAATAGGATCATAATTTAAAAAATATGTTTCAGAAACTTGCCTTTACTTAAAAAAAATATGCTATTAGCCTTTCTGGTAACATTACTGTAGTATAATATCTTTGTTTTGGGAGAATTGGGGCATAGTATTTCCTAAACAGGAGGCCTAGTACTTGTGTTTTGAGGGTGTTTTGCTTATTTCTTTTGACCCAATTTGTAATAATTACAGAATCACAGAATCCTTTATGCTGGAAAAAAACCTCTCAGATCATAGGGTCCAACCTTTGACTGGCCACCGCCTTATCAAGTAGACCAAAGTGCCACATCCAGTAATTTCTTGAATACCTCCCAACTTGGTGCTGCTCAGGCAGGACCTGCCTTTCTGAGACCTATGCTGGCCAGGCCTGAACCCTTGGTGGTCCTGTGTGTGTGCCGTGTGATGACACTTTAGATGAACTGCTCCACAACCTTGCTGGGCACCAAGGTCAGGCTGATAGGCCTGGATCCACCTTCTGGTACTTCTTGTGGATGAGCATCACATTTGGCAACCTCCAGTCAACTGGAACTTCCCCAGTTAGCCAGGATTAATGATAAATGGTAGAAAATGGCTTAGTGAGCTCTTCTGTCAGCTCCCTCAGTACCCTAAATGACCAAGTTCACAGAAATTATCATCACTGTCTTTCGAAACAGTCACAAAGATACGCAGCATATCAAAAAACTTGGTGCTATGTACATTGATGGGCAAAATTTGCAGAAAATCCTCACAAAATGGTTTTCTTCACTTCAGTTGGATGTAAATTTCTAAATTAATATTTCTAAATTAATATAGTCATTAAAAATGGGGAAAATGTTTAAAAAATGGTACAAGTTGGTGCCAGTACAGATTTTTTAAAGAAAAAAGGGGTATGAAAGGAAATGGCATTAAATGGAGATCTGCTTATATTTAGGTGTGTAAAAGATCCTGATATCATTCTAGCCACCTAGTATCCTTATTTCAAATTTAATATGCTCTAAGTTCACATGTTAGAAAGGCTAATTTGAGGGAAAACAGAGGAATTTCACTTTATAGAGAAAAGAGTAGGGTAAAGACAAGCATCTTAGGAAAATTAGTCACTTGGTATTGAATATTTACTTCATAATTCCTTCAACATAATCCCTTTTCACTTGTCATTAAGTTGCTTGTCATTAAGTTACTATTTTAAGTTACTAAAACAGTTAAAGGGTTTTTTTTTTCATTTGGAATGGTGAATATTCACTTGCTTTACTTTGTGGGTGCAGAAGCTAAGTATATTCAGAATTCACATGTGTAATGTTTTGGAGAAGGTGTATACCATGATTTTATCCTTCAACAGAAGAAACATGATGTAGGCAGCATTCATCTGGGACATATTTGAAAAAAGTTTCACCCTTTTAACTTCTATTTATTATATCTCATTACAGGGAAGGAATACTACTTAATGGCGATAAGCCATTCAATTGGCTTCAAAAGCCCTTAGCTTAATACTGCACAGTGTTTCTGGAATGCATTATTGGAGGTGGATGCTTTTACTGTAAAAGGGGAAAAAACTATTAGTAAGGCCATTTTCAGTTACAATGTATCTGAAAACTTGAAATGGAGTAGCTGCTCTTTTGAAAACTTGTTTCAAAAGAATTTCTATCTCCAATTAGTGTAAACAAAAGCATGGCCTCCCAGTTCTTGTCCTGGCTTTTCACTAGTGTCACCAAGATATTAATTATTTGAGGCGGGAACAGCCATTATCTTGAGAGAGGTGAAATGATCAATTAAGTTCAATAATACAGGTCAAATTTACATTTATGTAACATTCAAAATGAATACTGAGGTATTATTTCAAAATATGGACTGTTAACTACAGCTTTATTGAGGCCTTTGCCCAAAATTCTGCTTCTGTCAAAGCCAGTGGTACTTTTAATACAGAAGTTCTTCAGAAAATAAGGAGTCCACAAGACTCCTTATGTTTTAATTATGTTTAAATTATATTTTAATTTCCAGACCTGTCTGCTACTTGTTGTATTAAATACATTGGATACAGAGATGTCGCCGTTGAGCTGCTAGCAGAGAAAGGACCCGGGTTCTCAGTGTGGCAAGAAAAAGAGACCTTTATTATTTTGATTTCAGTTTATATAGACTTTTCAGAGGTCACCCAGATTGGTCAGCCAGAAACCTCCCCCTAGGCCTGATTGGCCAGGCCTGAACTGTCCAAATCTCGAGACACTGTTCCAATAACATCCAAACTTTATCTTTGTTTATAAAACACAGGAGAAAGTTCTCGTGGGAAAATCTGTGCTAGCCACACAGAGATGCTCAGAATTCTTGAAAAATCAAATAATTAGAGGTTGTACATAATACAATGCAAATAATAATAGCCAATTATTGAATAAAGTCAAATCTCATTGTTTTGCTTAAGTAGACAGATCCACTGAGATCCTGAATAAATTGGTAAAGTTGTCTTACTGTTCTTTCCTGGAAGGGATAATACATAAAAATAGACAAGCCCAGACACTTTATGCTAGTGTTCGTCATGTTACTGCAAATTATAATGAGTAGATGTTGCTGTGCACTTCTATATACTGCTTCCATTCTTTTAATTCTGCCACTTGAAATGTTTCCTATTGTGAACATGTAGCTGAAAGATATTTAAAACTTTGCAGTGGGGACTGTTCATTAGAACTGTGAGGAATTCTCACTGTGTTTGGGGGCTGATTTTACAAATAACCATTTGCTGAAAAGAACATACATTGGGTTTTGTATTATTAGCATTAGGTGGACATTTCCTTTCTAGTTTTTAAATATGGGGCTCACTGCATCAGAAGCTTTCTGGATCAAATCTGTGTTAATCAGATTTAAACCTGTTACATGAAAAGTTTGATTTTGCTTTCTGCCTGATCCTTTGGCTCAGATTGATTGTACATTGGGCACACTGGCTTTTTAAAAAAGAAAGGTTAGGGGTTTTGTACATCTTCTGGAGTGACATGAAAATGTGTCATAGTAGGAAATTAAGTATGCTTCTATATTTTTCTGTAGTATTTGTTTAATTAACAATCTGAGTGTGTACTATAGTCATGTAAGTATCTTGTATTCTGATACTAGAAATTAAAGCACATTTCAGTGCCTGCCAAAATACATTTTTGGTCTCATACTTTATTCCATTAAGTGAGGAAGGAGAAATGGTGGGGTGTCTTTGTGCAGTAGGGAATGTTTCAACTGCATAGAGCTCAAGGATAGTGATGTCCTAAGTTTGAGTCCTGATGGGTAGGAATCAAGGAGATGGCCAACAAGGCAGATATCCTGGTGGGACTCTGTTTAAGACTACCCAGCCAGGATGAAGAGGCTGACAAAGCATTCTACAAGCAACTGGCAGATGTCTCATGATCGCTGGCCCTTGTTCTAGTGGGAGGATTTATTTTAACTTGCTGGATGTCTGCTGGAAACTCAGCACAGTGGAGAGGAGGCATTCTAGGTTTCTGGAGCATGTGGAAGACAGCTTCCTCACACAGCTGGTGTGTGTGAGCCAGTGAGGGAAGAGCTCACTGGACCTGCTGTTTGTGAGCAGAGAAGGACTGGGGGTGATGTGGTGTTCAGAGGCTGTCTTGGGCATAGTGACCACAAAATGATAGCTTTTAATTCCTGGTGAAGGAAGAGAGGGCACCAACAAAACTTCTGCCTTAGCCTACCATAGGGCAGGCTTTGGCCTGTTCAGGACAGTGGTTCAGAGAGCCACTTGAGAAACAGTACTTAATAAAAAAGGGATCCAGGAGGGCTGGACATACTTTAAGAAGGAAATCTTAAAGGCACAAGAGCAGCCTGTCCCTATTTGTCCAAAGATGAGCCAGGGGAGAAAAGAAGCCTGGCCTGTCTGAAGAGGGAGCTGTCCCTGCAATACAGGAAAAAATATGAGATTTTATGACCTTTGGAAGATGGTAACTCAGGAAGTGTACAAGGATGTTATTAGGCCATGAAGACTGAAAATTAGAAAGGCAAAAGCTCAGCTAGAACTCAATCTGGCCACTCCTCTGAAAGATAATGAAAAAAATTTCTACAAAAAAATTAACAACAGAAGGAGGACCAAGGAAAATCTCCATCCCCTATTGGATGCAGAGGGGAACATTGTAACAAAGGATGAGAAAAAGAGTGAGGTACTTAATGCCTTCTTTGCCTCAGCCTTTAACATGAAGACGGTTATTATCAAGGCAATACTCTGAGGTGGTAGACAGGGACAAGGAGCAGAATAGAGCCCCTGTGATCCAGGAGAAGTTAGTAAGTGACCTGCTGAGCTGCTTAGACACTCAAAAGTGTAGAGGGCCAGATGGGATCCACCCAAGGGTGCTGAGGGAGCTGGTGGAAGAGCTCATGAGCCACTCTATATCATTTACCAGCAGCCCTGGCTAACTGGGGAGGCCCCAGTTGACTTGGGTGGAGCTTGGCCAGTGTGATGCCCGTGTACAAGACAGATTGGAAGGAGGATCTGGGACACTTACAGGCCTGTCAGCCTGACCTTGGTGCCTGGCAAGGTTATCGAATAGATCATCTTGAGTGCAATAGTGCAATCACATGGCATGTGCAGGACAGCCCATGGGATCAGGCCCATCCAGCATAGTGTCAGAAAAAGTAGGTCCTGCTTGGCCAACCTGATCCCCTATTACCAGGTGACCTGCTTAGCAAATGAAGGAAAGGCTGTGGATGTTGTCTACCTGGACTTTAGTAATGCCTTTGATATTGTCTCCAATGCCATTCTCCTGGATAAGTTGGCAGCCCATTGCTTGGACAGGTGCACTCTTTGCTGGGTAAAAATAGTCAGGATGGCCAGGCCCAGAGATTGGTGGTGAATGGGGTTACATCCAGTTGGTTGTCAGTCATGAGTGGGGCTCCCCAGGGCTCAGTTCTGGGGGTAGTTCTGTTTAATATCTTTATTAATGATCTGGATGAAAGGATTGATTGTGTGCTCAGTGTTGCAGACAGACCCAATCTGGGTGGGAGTGTTGATCTGCTGGAGGGCAGGAAGGCTCTGCAGAGGGATCTGGACAGGTTGGATTGAAGGGCTGAGGCCAGTGGTGTGAGGTTCAACAAAGCCAGGTGTGGGTTGCTGGTTCATAGCTGGGCCAAGTGAGGGAGCACTGCCTTGCCTTACTTGCTCGTGGTTTCAGGCTTGCATCAGGCTGTGCAAATAAGCAAGGGACATGGGGAATGCTCTTGCACCCTGCCTGGGAATCCTCACTTCTGCAGCAAAGGCAAGTAAAAGAACAAACAATATCAAGAATGAGGGGAAAGTAGATTTCACTGCAGTCAAGACTGTGATGAGAACCTAGAAAAATGCTGCTGATGTTAGAAATCAGAACTGGAGTTTAACTGCTCAGAGTTGAGGTGGAGATCAATGTGAACATAATTGTTTCAGAGCTTCTGTCAGTTAAAGGATGAAATTAGCATGTGCTTTTTCTACTTTATTTTCTCAGTGGTTGATTTTTTAGTAAATTTTCTGATAATTGTTGCTTTCTAGTGATTTCTAGCAAGTTATGAAAAATAGTTTACTTTGGCCACGTATACAAGCCTGTAAAATACATTTTAAAAAAGAATACTACAGTTTGAGACAACTTTTGTCAAAAGTCAGTGCATAATCTCAGTTCCTACAACTTAAAACTTGTGGAGGAAACTGCCAAAGAAAACCCAGAATCAAATGCAGGCGCTACAAACACTTGCCAGCACTCTAAGGATATCTAAATATAATTTTGTAAATTTACTTTTTTTACTGAATTAATTGAAAAAACAATTTTAGTTGCGTTGACAGCAGGATTTCAAAATTGCAATGCGCTAATTTAGACATTTAGATCCAGGCAGTAAGAATCTACTCATCACGTCTCTCTCAAAAAATGCATGCGCGGACAAACTACGCTGACCTCCAGGGTATTTCCACTCGTGCGCTTGTACACCGAAGCTGTTCCTGTCGATTTAGCGAAGATGCTGGTATTTTGTTTGATTAAGTGGTGGTTATAGTTTTTAACTGGGCTCGGGCCCCGCCGGCGCAGCAATTTAACCGCGCTGCTGATGCGGGCGCCGGGAATTTCACCGGCACACACCATGCTGATCTCGTGCCCCGCTCGGCGGGCGCTCCTGCCCACATACGCGGGGTACGGACCTTCCAGCCGGACCCCCGCTCGGCCCGAGCCCGCGTCTCGGCTGGGGTGCGCCGTGCCGGCACCGCCTGGGCGCTCGTTCGGCCGGCGCCGGCGGGGCTGCGCCGCTGCACGGGTAATTACGGCGGCGCCGGGGACTCCCCGCGTGGGGGCGGGGCGCGCGCTGGGGATTCCTCGCTCCGCGCGGAACGTTCGGGATCGTTCCCGTGACGTCACGGCGGGGCGGCTCCGGGGAGCCCCGCCCGCCGCTCCCCGGGCTCCCGCGCGGCGGCTCTCGCGGAGCTTGCGCGTGAGCGCGCGAAGCACTGCGGCGCGGAGGGGCGCCATTTTGAGAGAGCGAGGGGAGCGCGCGGTGCGTGTGTGTGTGTGCGCGTGTGCGCGCTCACGCGCCCGCGCCGGCCGGGGGCGGCGGCCAGTGGGGCATTCCGGGAGGGCGCTCGGGACAGCCCCGGGACAGCCCCGGACACGGCCGCGGAGCAGACACGGAGTAGCCGTGCTGCCCAGACTGCTCTCGGGGACGGCAGGCAGAGCCGCCCCGGGCGGCGGGAGCGGCGTGGCCCCTGGGAAGGCAGAGAACGAGCGCTCGGCGGAGCCGCAGCGACGGGCCGCGCACGCCGAGAGCCGGAGCTGTGCGTGCCCACGCAGCCCGGGAGCGGGGGTTCTGTCTGTCCGCGCAACCGGGAGAGGCGGGGTCTTCCTGTCTGCACACCCCGGAGCGGAGAGTCGGTCTGTCCGCACAGCCCGGGAGCGGAGAGTCGGTCTGTCCGCACAGCCCGGAGCCGGGTCTCCTCTGGGGTCGCGCTCCCCCGGCGGCTCCCGCCGGCCCCCCCGGGAAGTGTCCCTGGCGCAGGTCAGCGCTTCCCGCCCGGGTGCCTTCAGCAGATCTGTTCACCTTCACCAATAAAACAAGAAATGACCCTTTCTTTCCCTGTTTTTTCCCTCCTCTTTCACCCCAGCCCCCACTCCCTGTCTCCCCTCCCTCCCCTCTCTGTTTTTCTCTCGGGATTGAGAGGCAGGAGAAGGGATAAGGTTTTCGCTGATAGGCTGCGTCCGCCGTCAAACACTGCTGCCGCCCTCTCCGGGATGTGAGTGGAGGTGTAACCGAGGCTTCCGTTCTCGGGCTCGGCTCCCTGACTGCATCCGTGCTTGCTCTTTAGGATTCAGGTTTCTGTTTGGTTCGTTTTTTCGATTCACGTTTTTGGTTTTTGTTTGTTTTGTGTTTGTCTAACGCCAGTCCGGATTTCATAAGGGAAAACTGATTTTTGTGGCTCATTTTTCCGTAGGTGGCTTGAACGACAGAGTCAGTCCTGGATGTTTGCAGCCTTTTGCTTCAGTTGGCAGACAAGAAAAGAGGTGGACACTGACCTGCAGCAGTTGCTTCCCGTGAAAGGGAAGAAATATCGGACACTGTTCTGCTCCATCCTGAAAACGCCTCTGGAAAAGTCAGTAGACATCTGAGAAGAAAATTGAAGAAGTCGTGAGGTTTTTTCTTCTACCAATGTCGGGCACATCACCCTTGGATTCTTTTGTCCACATGGCATGGATGCATAGCTAAATTTATGAAGTTGTGAATACTTTAGCCGCCAAAATAAAGAGCTTTCTTGTTTTTAGATACTCTTTTTCTTCTCGACTGCATTCTGTCTGAGTCAGAGGCATAACCAGTTTTGTTAACTGGCTCCAGGTTGAATGTGGCCTGAGTCACTGTGTAGACGTTGCTGAAAAGTTTCATGGCAGATTTTTTCCCCTCCCTTATTTTATTATTTAGATTTTCTGACATAGTCTCCTCTCATTTTGCAGTGAGACCTGTTTTCTAAATGAAGAATTTAATGGACTTTTGTTTATCCTTTTTTCTTTTATATTTTATTTAATATTTTCTTGAAAAATGTTGTTGCCAATAAGCAGTATGGAGGTATCCAGATAGCTGTTGTTTACAAATGCCTCTGCTGCGGAAAGGTAGGAAATGTGCTGCAGTTCATATGTGAAATTTGGGTTTTTAGCTTCATAGTTTGTGGTGTAAAACCCATATTTATTTCACCTGGAGCTGATGCTGCTTATAGTGGTATCTACATGGAATAGACAAGAGAAGAAGCTGTCAGAGAAAGGACAAGATTTTCAAGACAGTTGGCAGACTTTGTAAATAGCCTTGCAGGATTTGTAAGCAAGAAGGATGGGTAGCTGATTTCTGTGAGGTCAAATCTATGTCAAACTGCTACGAATGTAGTATCAACAGGAACTTGGGATATTGTCTCAAGGATAACAAACTGGAAGAATACAAATCACGCACTACTAACACCTTGTGTAGTCCTCTTGGATTAGGTAAGTGTTGTAGAGTTCATAAATCAATTTACACTTGAAAAGAAATTTGTAAGTAGAACAGTTAAACCAGTAATTTTTACTGGTTAGAGGTTTGGGTTTGGATTTTTTTTTTTTTTTTTGAGAATGTTGGATCTTGATGCTTGCTAATCTTCACTTGCTGGTTTTTATGTTTATTGGAATTATTCTTTAAAAATTTGAGGAACACAGGTACAAGGAGAAACGTGTAGGTAAGAGTGTGATTTTTAGGGGCGATTAAAAAGTAGATACACCTAGATTAAATCCAGAAGGAATTTAGCCCTCATGTTAATAGTGTAATCTCAGCAGTGAATGTTACATACTTTTGACAAAATCTTCTGGATGGCTTGCATGTCTCAGTTCTTCCATTTGTGTTACATGTGCTCGCAGCATCAGAGTAGTAATAATATAGAGGGTTTTTTTACTTTTTTTTTTCCCACTATTCTTTGCCACTTATGAAAGCCTTTTGTTTTTTTACCAAAAATAATTTTACTGTACGTGCAGGCTTTTTACTGTGTGATACTTTTACTACGTGCTAGCTTTTTACTGTGTTGATACTTTAAGATTGGCTTCAGTGTGTTTTCCTTTTCTGTAATGGGAATGAATTTGTCTGACTGGTCTGCAAGTATAGCACTACAAAAAAACTTTTTTTCCCTGGTACAATTCAAAATGAAATCTAGTACTGAACTGGCTAATCTTATGTGTTATTTTTAGATGTATTGCAGTTCCCTTCCTCCCACAGTGATTAAGTATTTTTTAATATTGGAATTAATGTGTTTATAATAATTTCTTGTAGGTTTGCATTCAACTGAACTGCTACTGCCTCAAAGAAAATTAAGATGGACAGAACAACTTAATGCAAAAGTCAGTGGTAATTTTACTGAAGTTATTTATCCCCTACCCCACCTTTATGATTCATAAGGCTTTAAGTAATTAAAGCATTGTTGGGTAGCCTTTGAACTGAGCGTCTGGTAGAGGTTACACATTTACCTTAGTTGTCACCTTTTAAAATATTTTTGAGCCCTTCTGCGACACTGAAGTATTAATAGTAGTGAACTAATGAAAAAAAAGAAGGTTTTCTCTGAGGGCAGCTCAAAGATGTTTGCGAAGATTTGCTTGTACTAAAACCTTGTAGGGAAAGTGTAGTTAATAAGGTGAAACTGTATTTTAAAATTACTGCAGTGGCTTTTTTTTTTTTTTTTTGTTCTGTAGCTTGTTATTTTGACCACAAATGACGGACTTGCATCTACATAAATTTTGTAAATTCTCAGTCTCACTGAAGTTTTTATCTCTGTGTTGTCAGTATCTAAAAGTTGAACTAGTTTTGGTTTTCTGCTTTGGGTGGTCTTGCTGTTTTTTTTATTTTAACTTCTGTTTCAGTTTTGTTGTTTTGAAAATATGGAAACTGGAATGTGAGTAGGGGGCTGTTTCTGTAATGTCTGGCTGTGGCTCGTTGTTGTGGTTGATTGATGAGCACAGCCACATGTGAGGGAGCCAAACCAATAGAAAAGAATGGTCTTCTATGTTCCTTGTATCAGTATGTTTTGTTTGAAAGCATTTGGTAGATGGAGAGTTCAGGTGTGGGTGGCCATTTTATTTGATTGTTGTCTGTTGTATGCTCATGAGAGTAATTTCTGTTCACTTATTAACTCATAGAAAAACTCATGTGTCGCTTATTTTTCCAAGCTATTAATCTTCAGTGCTGTGAGATACTTTTATTTCTTTTCAAGATGCTCTCACTGAAATCAAGGAGCTACATCCCCCACTTACTATTTTGGGTGACGTCTTTATCTAGATTCTGGAAGTTTTGAGGAGTTTGCTTTTTAGCTTCATTAAATTAATTCTGTCTTTACTTTGCTGGTGGGATAATTCTTTTATTCCTTTCACAGTGTGTACACTTGGGAAGTTGTGATGTCCCATACTTAAGGGGAAGGGAGCACCCAAGATTTGTAAATGCTTGTGGTTGAAGGGGACAAGAGAGGGTCCACAAAAAACCACCAGGTTGTGTTAATAAATTGCACATGTGGCATTGAGATTGGTATGTGAGTCCCTGGCCTACTATATAAGCACATAGCTTATATAGTTTGGATAGGGTGGAAGGGAAGAGAGAAGGGAAGAGACAAACTGAGGAGGAGGAGAGAGAGGAAAAGAAAGAGAGCGAAATGATCACAAGTCCTTATTCCAGTGTTGGTCTGGCTGATGGGATGTGCTGGGGTGTGCAGCCAGGGCTTGGTGAGGTACCTTTTTATAGGTAGGTTTTCTTGCCCTGGACATAAGGATTTCACTTTCTGTGCTGATCAGTTATCATGCATAGTCCATTCTTTGAGGCCTTTCTGGAAGTGGGTTGGAGGGATTTGGGGGCATCCTTGATGATCTCATTTTCCTCCTACTGCATTGACCTTTGGTCAACAGTTCATGCCCAGTTCTGTGCTGGTGCTGTCTTTTGTTTGTGGTGTCTCCATGGACTAGAATAAGGATGTTTGTCCCAGAGGGTGCTGCCCTACCTCTGCATGGCCCTTTCTCCAGCCACATCCTATTTACCAGCAGTCATTGGTTGGCTCCATTTACCACCAGCTATTGGTGTTTGAGATATACATATTAGCCCCTTATTCTCAGGGATTCTATAGAGGTGTATGTTTTTTATTTGTGTGCATATGTGTTTGACAAGGATTCAGGAATGTTACACAGGTGTGCCCTTGTACCCTAAACAAAATTCATACCTACTGAAGAGAGAATGCCAAGCGTGATAGTCCACTTTAATTTCTTCCCTAGGTTTTTGTTTTTCAAGTGCTTACAGTTTAAGTGTTTTGCAGACAACTATGAAGATAATGTCCTTGCCCTCAAGAGCTTATACTTTAAGCCTTGATGTAAACATAGCTTTTGTAGTGGAATAACTGTCAGCAGGTTTTGTCTTTTACTGATGTGTTCATTCTGGTAGATTCATAAAATGGATCTTTGAGAATAAGTACCCTTTAATCCTGCACCAAAGCTGAAATGGAATTACATCAGTAAAATGTTAGAGGCAAATTTTGAGGATATTTAGTGTTGTACAAGTTAATGTACATTGAGCTCTTTTTTTTCTTTTGTCCTCCATTCTAATGAGGGTATTCTGTTTAACATGTGTGGATAAAACAGTGTGACAGTGACAGTTCATCAATAATGTCTGAGGAAGTTGCTTTTATTTCTTTTTTTTTGTACTAGGAGTAAATTCTGTCCTGCAAGGACAACTATTTGCAGACCTCATGATAAACAAATGTGAATGAAACTTGGCATGCTCTTTGTTTTGTTTTTTCTTGCTCTATGTGTTTGAGTAACTGAACATGGTAAGTGATGAAAATGCCCTGTGTGGTGCTATCAACTCTTCCAGAGTCTCCCCCTTTCATATCCTGGGTAAACATAGTCAGGGAAACAGCTGAAATAGGGAATAGTTTCTCTGCTTTATATGCTTAGCATATGGCAAAACTTGTACATTTTTCAACTGCTACTTCTTCATATCCTTGTGATGGCTCCAAAGTGCTGAAGAATCCTGGTGATTTCCTACATAATATATGCTGACGAGGGCAGTGATGTAACTCAACTCACAATTCATCTTTTGAATTTGAACCTTGTGAAAGGCAAGAGATGAGCATCTATCAGGCTTTCTGCTAAATGATCAGTACCATTTAGTGGAATTGTTACATGCCAAAGTGTGTAGTCTCTCAAGTAGGAGAAACCTGGCTGCACTTTACCTTAAAATGTGAAGTTACTTCGTGTTATGTAATAGATTGCTTTTTGGTTTTTTTTTAATCTGAATTTTGGTACAGTGCAAAAACAAAAACTTTTTTTTTGGTTAAAAAAATCATGATTGTGTTATTTGAAGCACTTAGCAGCTTCAGTTGTATCTAAGACACTTCTTAAAAGATGTTTTGGTTGATCCATAGAGTTGATGTTAAAGCCTGTTGCCTATATATAGTTATATATATAACTATATAGTTATATATATAACTATATATAGAAAAGGAGACAATATGATAAAGAGCAATGCTCACATTCTAGATCCTTGTGCAGAAGAGCGTGCTTTAGTTGGTTCATTCTCCCAGAAGGAACTTGAGCCCTAAGTAGAAATGAAGGTGGATTTTGTTTGTTTTTTTTGATGGGGTTTTCTTTTGTTTTGCTAAGTCTGTGTTAAGCTAACTGTTAAGCTAAGCTAACTGTTAAGGCTGTGGCTGTACTAAAGAATGTGTTGGCTTTAATTAGTTAAAAAACTGACCACTGCCTTTTGCCTCTGTACACTTCTCATACCTAAGCATGTCATAAGTGTTCAGATCTGACAGAGGACCTTACTTCCTCAGTGCTCTGCAGGAAACCTTAGTTCTTACACTTCTTTTTAAAACATGAGGCAAGAAGGTAAATTATAAATTGTATCGATATCTTTGTTTGCTATTCTGTATTGTCCAGTGATAGAATATATATGAGGACAGTGCTGTATTGGATGGTGGGGGCAGCAAAACTATAACTAGAGATTTTGCCTGCCCTGTTGTAGCATGATTGAGAAGGAAAAGGCTTCAGTTGAACTCTTCCAGAATATTTTGCTTAACCCCTGGGAGAGGCTTTTAAAAGTTCAGCTCCCTTTCCTTTCTACTGAAGGTGTGAGTCTTTGGCAATAAATTTTAGAGAACCAAAAAACTTGAGACAACTACCATACCCAAACCAAACCTTTTTAAAAAATAATTTTACACTGAAATGTCCGAAGGAGTGACATGAACACTTTCCCTTTAGAGTGTTAAAAGCTTGAATATAAAGCTTTAAATTTACTCTGTTGTTCATTGACACAGAGAGAAAAGAAAGAAAGAATCTTGAGTTGAAGTATTTGTCATGCTTTTGCAACAATTTGTGATCAGCAGAAATGCTTTCAGTTTCAAAAACTCATAAAGCTTGTGTAAGGGTTTGAATATTATTTTCTGTTTTATTAACATGCAAATTTTGCATAGCAAAATAACTTGAAAATAGCTTATTTTGATTTGTTGTAACTATATGAATCACAGAGTAGTAATGAAGATATCTAATAAGCTATGTCTTTAAAAGGAGAATGAAAATTGGGATTTACAGATTTTAAATAAAAGTATTGTTTAGAGCTTGCATTTAGCAATGTGACTTCGAATTAGTGCTACTCATGACTAGAGATAACAGAGGGGGATAACAGAGAAGGATCTGGTACCACTGGAATTTTTTTTTTTTGACAGAAGATGTGTTTTGTGGCAGAAGAAAATACTTGCTGTGGAGTGGGTTATTTTGAAGGCCTGCTTAGTTTGAAAAAAGTCCTGAATGTTTCTATATATGAAGAGAGAGCGTGGTCTGAGGGCTGCGTTGCGTGCACATAGTTTCTTTGCCCAATTCAGACCAACACTTTGTAGTTGTCCTATGGCTCATTATAAAGAGCTGAAGTAAAAAATTGAAGCTGGCCCATGATGGCAGGACTGAAGTATTCTGACTAGCTTGTTGGACTCTTTGAAATTCATACATATGCTCTGTTTGTCTTCTGATGAAATAAGAATTTGATATACATTCTAGAGCTCATTAGCAAGGAAGCAGAGCAACAAACTTGAGACACTGAATATGACTTTCTTTTCTCCTCCTCTTCTAACAACATTATAGTGTACTTTAATTCTCATGGCTCACTTCTTTTACCCCATTTATAAATATTATGCTAAGAATTACGTTGACAGAGTGAGGGTGGGTTGTCAGATGGGTGTAGTTGAGAAGTGGAGTTAAGGGTCCCACATGTAGTTTGTGGTGTGCTGTACTTACTGTAATAATAATCTGTGAGGTATTAGATAAAAGATCGTAGGAATGTGCCACTTAGATATGTATACATGCTAATTCTAGACTTCTGGAAAATATAAATGTGCAATTCATCTCAGTGCTTTTAACATTTATTGTGTCAGTGGTTTTCTCTCTGCAAATCAATTGACTCAACTTCCGAACTGATCTTTGGGGAACTTCAAGAAATTTGAATTCCTATCTCCCTTCTAATTTTGTGAATTCATGACTTGAACCTTCCTCCCCACGCTGTTACCTAATTTGAAATGCCATTCACAAGCTTCAAGTAGTCCTAGCTGTTTGAGTTTATATTGCCTTTTATTGTAGTGGTCTTCTGATAATCTCTCAAGTTCCCAAGTGTCTCAGAAACGATATCCTGTAAAATGATGTAGACTACACAGAGATGGAGCATAAGTATAGAAGCTAAAAATACAGAATAGTTTTTCCTAGATTTTCCTAGTCTTCTGGTCATGGGTTCAACTGTCAGGGCTTCCCCCCCACCCCCCCCCCAAATTTAGCTTTTTTTAAAAATTTGTTTTTCCTACACAATTTTGGTCAACTCCATTTAAATAGGGCATAGTTATTACTATGGTAAATCCATTCCAAAAGGACACAACTTTAAGTAGATTAAATATTTATAGTGTAGGAGTTTTGGCTATTTTACGATGTTATTTGCCTATATTTTTCTTATCACAGTAATGGCACTATATTAGCTGTTTCTTCGTCTTAGAACATTATGAAGAAGCAAAACTGTTTTTATTTTTTCTCATAGTTCAGACAAATAATGTTACCAAATGTATCTTATCTATAATAATTAAACCTGTTTTAAGTGTTGAAGACAACTTTCTGAGCCAGAGAAATACTTCAATTTTGTTCGCTGGAAGAGACTTTCCTGAGGTTGGATTTGTTCAGTACCAGTGGGACTGTCTCTCCCAGCTGAATACTGGTTAGACAAGTTAAACAACGCCCTTAAAATTGGGTGGGGACCATCTCTGGTCTCATGTCCTTGTCATCTTCAAGTTCTGCTGTGCTTTTCTCTCCACCCTCAATGAAGAAAAAATCAGGTTAGGGAACACTTAAATAGCTTGTATGGGGCTTGACAGGATGCCTCCATGGGTGCAGAGGGTTCCATGATGAGGGTTGCATTCTTCCATGAGTGCTGATGTAATTGTGAGGCCATTCCTTATTATCTTTGAGAGGTCGAATGGTCATTGGGAGGCATTCTTGAGTAAGAGAAGAGAGCAAATATTAATCTTGTCATCGGAAAGGATGAGAAGGAGCATCCAGGGCCCTACAGGCCAGTCAGCCTCACTTCAGTCCTTGGGAAGGTTGTACAGCAGCTGATCCTGGAAATGTTTTTCTAAAGACGTGAAGGACAGGCAGGTGAGTGAGAAATCGCACTTAACCAAGCTAGTAACCTTCTCAGTGAGGTGACTAGCTTGGTAGATGAAGAGAGATAAACACCATGAATGGATGGTGTTTGTCTTTACGTCAGTAAGGCTTTTGGCATTGTCTTCCATGACATCATCATGGAAAAGCTGACAAGTATATGTGGAGAAATGAGCAATGAGGTTTCCAAGACTATCTGAATGGTCAGACCCAGCTCATCAGGGATGTAATCAGTGGCACAAAGGCCATTTGGAAGAAGCTGTTACAGTGGACCCCAGGGTTCAGTACTGGAGCCCCTGTACTTCTTCATTAAAGTCCTGGATAGTGGGGCAGAACTCACCCTCAGCAAGTTTGCAGGTAATACAAAATGGGGAGAGCTGGCTGATGCACTTGATGCTTGTGTTACTGAGCAGAAGAACCTGGACAGGAGGAAAATGTGAATTTTCTGGAATAGCAACTGCATATGGCAGATGCAGAGAAGGACCTGTTGAACAACAAGCCAACCATGAGCCATCAGTGCATCCTCATAAGGAGTAAAGCTAACATCTCACTGGGCCACGTTAGGAAGACTTTTTGGCAGCAGGTCAAAGGGAGTTCAGCTTTGTCTTGTATGGGGCCCTGGGCAAGCCACATGGGGAGGACTGCGTCATCATTACAGGCTGTGTAACACTGTTACAAGCTCCCTGATACAAGAAAGGGTGGGACTTGGTGGGGAGAGTCCAGTAAAGGATTGCAAAGATGATAAAGGGACTGCAGTATCTTTTCAATGGGCAGAGGTTGATACTTGGTTTGAAATTTTAGGGAGGTACAAGTTTGCCATTAGTCTTTCAGAATTATCTCTGGATGTTACACTTTTAATTTTTCAGAAGGTCCTTTTCAAATTTAAAGTTAGTAAGCCGTTGAACTCGCTTCTCATATAGAATTGTGTGAAGGTGAGAATGATGAGGGAGACTTCAGTTTTGTTAATACTGTTGATGGGACTAGAGACTGTTGGGACAAGAGCAAGACAGGTTTCCATCCGAAGATGTTGCAAAGTAGCTTTGTTACAAGGTAGTGCCTAAGGTTCATTGGCCTCTTTGTCATAAAGAGTTGCATTGTTGAGACTTTCCTGCTATAATCTGTGAAGGGTGTGGACCTGGAAAAAAAAAGGTAGGATTACATATTTTTACTCTTGATCCTTGGGAGTTGTGAAATTGTTATTGTGTTTATAGGTACGTATATTAAAAAAGTCATGCTAAACGTATTTCATCTAGTAAGAGCTACTTAAACTGAATAGTGAAAATCTGAAGAAAATCACAGTGGTTAAATGTAAATGCATATTATTTTATATGCCATGGTCCTTTCAGGATTCTCTGTCTTAATTATCAGGCCTATTTTTTTGTCTTAGTTGAGCTGTTTATAGAAAACAAAACATGGAACTGAAATTCCAAATGCTTTGATTACATCTGATTTCTCTGCTCTTTC